>NC_081799.1:7737831-8037831 GCF_963082965.1 Carassius carassius
TTGAACTATAATAACAATAGCTCGTGTAATGCCATGGCCGCTGATGTTATTTATTTGCTAACATCTCTGTGCTCTCTGCTCTGCGTCGAGTCTGAATCTGACCAATAAAACTTTAAGATTAAACGGTTCATTTATATTATTATAAAAATGGAAGAAAATGTAAAGCGCAGTTTGGTGGTCAAAGTGTCCCTCACTGGTTGCCATAGAAACATGAAACGCGATCGAGACTGCACATGCATGCTAGCTGTATCAACCTAAAATATGCTTTAACGCAATTTGAGCATCATAGAAAACATTCATGTGACAGTTCACCTCAGATTGTGTTGCTGATTTGAAATATATTAAATATTAGTGTGTCAAGTCTGCAAGCATTATCACCATGCGTGCACTTGCATTAACTCTGAGTCTGCGCGCTCTGATTCTAAGGGCAGAGAGAGAGAGAGAGAGAGAGAGAGAGAGAGAGAGAGAGAGATTTTTTTTGGCTCACTCTTTTCTTTTCCTAATTTTACAAGTTGCAAGTTACAAAAAACACAAGCAGTGTTTGATCACGGCCGGGTGTTCTCCGAGTCCAATGACTCCGATCGCACGGGTATTATACACAATGTTAAACAGACCCGGGACCCGAGGTAATAGACTTGAACCCGACCCGGACCCGGCTGATCATTTAAAATATAGACCCGAACCCATACGGGTCCTGGGTCGGGTCCCGGGTCGACGGGTCTCGGGTGCACTGTGAAGACCTCTAGTGTCTTGTGGATTTATTCTGAACATTTATTATAATAATGTAGTGTAAGATGTCTTGTAACTTTAGGAAGATTATTTCCAGTTGTTTGGCTTGGGATGAAGAAAATGTATATTGTAAATATTTCTAACTGTGTATTCAACTGGGCCTGCTTAAGTTGATTCTAAGTACTCTTGGCAATATTGTTGTTTATAGAATGTTCTAGGTTTCAGAAATGGGAACAGAAACTAGACTGCGTGACATATCAAGTTATTTTCATAAAGGCAAGATGTATATGATTGATATCGCTCATTTGCGGTTGAGACATGACTTCAGCTTGGGACATAAAGTTTTTTTGTTCTGGTGCACTTTAAAATAGGTGTCCGGCGCCCTCCCTATTCAGTCTTCATCTTTGACTTCTCCTTTCTCTCGCTCTTGCATCTTTTATTTAAGTTTTATTTCCTCTTTTGTTACAGGCTTACATTTCAATACTTTGACTTAGACTTTCACAGGTTTTTCTTTTACAGAACAGTCCCTTAAAAAAAATGTCCAAATCCTCCACAGTAGAGGCAGAGTGCCTTCATTATCTGCCTCTCTCTGTCCTCCCGGGAAAGCCGAGCTCTACCGACCTGCATGGGTTCATGATCGAACTTTGGACTTGTAGGGGAATTTACAGTTAAAACCCAAGGACCAGATATGTCGCAATGAAGACCAGGAGTCAGAGATGAGTTCAATTAATAATAATAATTTTACTTGAAGAAAATAGTTTGCAATTTCATCAGCAGAAGTCAGCTTCAATACTCTCGACGGAGTTCGTAGGCCGCCCCCGTACAACTCAAAATCAACCACAGTTATACCCTGACAGAGGATACTAATTGCATCAATACATAAGTCAACAAAATTCTGATTGGTTCCAAAACCTAGATAAACTCTCCAAAGACGTATATCTGATACGCTGGACACTGGCAGTTGATCGTTTGTCCTGGGACTGTCTTAGCTTCTCCCTGTACAGACAGATACTAACACACATACTCAGAGAACTTCTAAAATTCAAGGCTTTCTAGCACTGGCGAGTGTCTTATCATTACGATTGGATACACACACATAATATGTGGACATTAATCTTAAGGAAAAGAAATGCAGGGTAGAACAGGATTCTTTAATATCTCATAAGCGCACATAAGGTTACATATATCACTCTTGCCATAACTTGATTAATAGTCAAACAAGAAATCATGTAATAATATAATTAATATCAGTATTAAGGATATGGCAACTCGGCATCCACTCCTTCAGTCCCCCGTTTTAGATCAATGTGGGGTCCAATACCCCACATCTGGTCTAATAAATGAGGTCAGGTGTAGTTATTACTTAGTTCTAAACGGCCAAATATTTATTAAAGGGACATCCTCAGTTTCTGTAAATCTGTATTGAAACAGTATACATTATCAAAAAGCCCTGTCAGTGTTCACAATATTAATTTGATTTGACTTGACAGGTGTTCATAAGCAGCTTCATAGAGCCTATTACAATTGTGTTGTTTAAACATAATTTTTTTTCTGTGCTATTTCAATTAATTCAAACCTCTTGTTATGGTATTCCTCCATTAAGGGGCTATCCCAGGAGATCCACATGTTTTTGTTCAACTTATCTCTGTTCTACATAAATCAAACTATTGCGTCATTCAGACCTTGAGGACTTACAAAGCCTTACGACTGCTTTTGCTTTTACCCTAGGTTACATAAACAGGATTCACTCCTTTGTTTTCCCACCAGGCTTCTTTATGTGAGGGTGCTCTCTGGATAATTTGGTTAGTGACTTAGCCAATCTGTCACTGTTTTTCTGCCGTCAAGTCTAAAATATTTATCTTTACCATTCAAACAACAAAGTGTTAACTTGTTAAAATTTAGACCCTAATTTAAATTTAGGCATGGATTTTAAACCCATTTTGGACGGCAATCTTAAATTTCACAAATCCAATCATATAAACACTCTTAAACATATTAATCCAGAGAGTGATTTAAATCAGCATTATAAAAGACAAAACAAGTCAATATTACCAGTAGCAGACAGAGCTGGATAACCAATCCACTTAAAGCTCGTCCCATGTTCGGCATTGTCTTTTCATTAGTTTCACTCAGAATTATCACCTTCTGTAAAGTAATTTCACTTAACACATCTGTAATGATAAAACACTCATTCCAGAGGTTAGTGACTCAATATATACAAAGCAGAAACAGAATTGCCCTCCAAAATATACAGTAGTCATCCTCATGCGTGCACATACTTAACATAAATATTTAACATCTCATATTCAAGGTTTGCTTTTGGTGTTAAATCGGAAGGATTTAAAATAAAAAAAATAAAAAAAATTCTGTATGTTTTACCTAGTTTGTTCCTAGTCTCTTATCTAGTATCAAAGTTTGCCCGTTCATTAATGCTTTTTATTTAGAGAAAAATCAGCTGGGTTGTTTTGGTCTTAAAATCATTGCTCTGTTTTGGTTACTCTTAGAAGGCCGATAAGAGAAGCAGAGCACCATCCCTGCCTCCACTCAAGCACTCTCTCTCTCTCTTACTGTGCAAAATATTGGTTATTTATTTATTTGACAGTTTTCACCAAACTTAAATAGGATAAAAATGTCAAAGTTTCTATATCTCAAATCTCAGTTTAGACTGTTTAAAATACAAAATGCTAGGAACATTTCTTTAAAATTCTTTTTTACCTTACATGCTTAATTCCCTTAACCTTTGTTATCTAAACCATCTCTTGTTTCAGCAAAAGCAGTCCTCATTTTTAGCCACCACCATATCTTGTAATCATCTTATGCCATGCCTAATGACCTGCATGAGTAAAGACTATGATATAGACATATTCAATACCATTTTAGCCACATAAGAAATTTTGTCTCAAAATAATGGCTGTCATCACATGGTCTCAGATGGTTCTTGACAGCCCATTGCCATTAACTCTTTATAAATAAGCCTCTTTTCCTCAGGGTCTGATCCCCTGGCATAGTTGCATCAAGTTGTGGACGCTTGTCACAAGAAGCAATCAAGGAATGCGGTTGCTGGTGATCAGGTCTGGAGGAGCTCACATTTTTGAGGCAGATTGCTGTACTTCTTACAGTTCCCCTCTTAAAGGAACACTCCACCGTTTTTTGAAATAGGGCTTATTCACATTATTTCCTACATTTAGATAGGTGGGCAAATGCATTTTTTTGTCAGTGCATGCATTGTTTTAGTTTGACTGGGTCGGCGTTAGCTTAGCTTAGCACAATGAATGGAATCCTTTGTTGCCAGCTAGCATGGCCTGAGTAAAAGTGATCAAAAAAATTAAAAAACCCCACCTAATTACTTCTTGTGGCCTGCGTATTCACAACAAGTACAAATAGCGATCCAGATTAACACTAGGCGATTTCCTAGGCAGATATTGATTTGGGACTATATTATGGGGAAGCACAGGCGAAGCACTGCTGCTTAGGCGAAGCACTGCTACTTCGGGGCAGAGATATCACGCAACACATGAAATCCCACGACTTTCGTCAACATACTGGCGTGAATAGTAGCTGCCTGGCTATTTTCCTTACAGTACACGAATGGCGATGAACATGGCTGATTTTGAGAGAGACGAAGAGGGTGACTTCTCAGACAGTCAAGAACCAGAACCATACCTATTTGAACCAGAGTTTACAGAAGACGAGCTGCGTGCTTTGACAATAGAACGACAGGAGGAGGAGGTTGCCCTCCAAAATATACAGTAGTCATCCTCATGCGTGCACATACTTAACATAAATATTTAACATCTCATATTCAAGGTTTGCTTTTGGTGTTAAATCGGAAGGATTTAAAATAAAAAAAATAAAAAAAATTCTGTATGTTTTACCTAGTTTGTTCCTAGTCTCTTATCTAGTATCAAAGTTTGCCTGTTCATTAATGCTTTTTATTTAGAGAAAAATCAGCTGGGTTGTTTTGGTCTTAAAATCATTGCTCTGTTTTGGTTACTCTTAGAAGGCCGATAAGAGAAGCAGAGCACCATCCCTGCCTCCACTCAAGCACTCTCTCTCTCTCTTACTGTGCAAAATATTGGTTATTTATTTATTTGACAGTTTTCACCAAACTTAAATAGGATAAAAATGTCAAAGTTTCTATATCTCAAATCTCAGTTTAGACTGTTTAAAATACAAAATGCTAGGAACATTTCTTTAAAATTCTTTTTTACCTTACATGCTTAATTCCCTTAACCTTTGTTATCTAAACCATCTCTTGTTTCAGCAAAAGCAGTCCTCATTTTTAGCCACCACCATATCTTGTAATCATCTTATGCCATGCCTAATGACCTGCATGAGTAAAGACTATGATATAGACATATTCAATACCATTTTAGCCACATAAGAAATTTTGTCTCAAAATAATGGCTGTCATCACATGGTCTCAGATGGTTCTTGACAGCCCATTGCCATTAACTCTTTATAAATAAGCCTCTTTTCCTCAGGGTCTGATCCCCTGGCATAGTTGCATCAAGTTGTGGACGCTTGTCACAAGAAGCAATCAAGGAATGCGGTTGCTGGTGATCAGGTCTGGAGGAGCTCACATTTTTGAGGCAGATTGCTGTACTTCTTACAGTTCCCCTCTTAAAGGAACACTCCACCGTTTTTTGAAATAGGGCTTATTTAAATTATTTCCTACATTTAGATAGGTGGGCAAATGCATTTTTTTGTCAGTGCATGCATTGTTTTAGTTTGACTGGGTCGGCGTTAGCTTAGCTTAGCACAATGAATGGAATCCTTTGTTGCCAGCTAGCATGGCCTGAGTAAAAGTGATCAAAAAAATTAAAAAACCCCACCTAATTACTTCTTGTGGCCTGCGTATTCACAACAAGTACAAATAGCGATCCAGATTAACACTAGGCGATTTCCTAGGCAGATATTGATTTGGGACTATATTATGGGGAAGCACAGGCGAAGCACTGCTGCTTAGGCGAAGCACTGCTACTTCGGGGCAGAGATATCACGCAACACATGAAATCCCACGACTTCCGTCAACATACTGGCGTTCCAGTTCCACATTAGATGGAATTCTGTGAAACATTACATTCGTGTATGTCCTTTGCTTGTTCTCACAACCTTTTGCTATGCAGGTAATAACCATGTTTGCTGTAACTTCTCAAAATAAATCATCCAAAAGCGAAGACACTCGGTGCAGGTCACGCCGGTATGTTCTTCTTCTTCTGTTTTTTTGACGCGTTGCACGCCGCTATGTTGACGGAATTCGTGGGATTTCATGTGTTGCGTGATATCTCTGCCCCGAAGTAGCAGTGCTTCGCCTAAGCAGCAGTGCTTCGCCTGTGCTTCCCCATAATATAGTCCCAAGTCAATATCTGCCTAGGAAATCGCCTAGTTTTAATCTGGATCGCTATTTGTACAATGTAGCTGCTATTTGTAGCTGGGTCTGCCTCCTCCAGGGGAAGCGCTTGCAAGTTCACCACCTGATCCCTAAAAGGAGTGGTGGGAACTTTGGGCACGTACCCAGGCCGGGGTCTCAAGATAACGTGAGAGTTAGCCGGCCCGAATTCCAGGCACACTTTGTCAACTGAAAATGCCTGCAGGTCTCCGACCCTCTTCACCGAAGCCAAAGCCGCCAGGAGCGCAGTTTTCAAAGATAAAAACTTTAGCTCAACTGAGAGCAAGGGTTCGAAGGGAGCCCTCTGCAGTGCTGATAGAAACACTGCGAGGTCCCAAAAGGGGACTTGCTGAGGGCGAGGCAGATTGAGCCTCCTTGCTCCTCTCAGGAACCTGATGATCAGATCGTGCCTCCCCAGAGACTTACCTTCAACAGGGTCATGATGAGCTGAAATGGCAGCCACATAGACGTTGAGGGTGGAAGGAGACAGCCTTCGTTCCAACCCCTCCTGAAGAAAGGAAAGCACTGACCCAATCGGACATTTCCAGGGGTCCTGACGCCGTGAAGAACACAAAGTGACGAAGAGGTTCCACTTCAAAGCATAGGCGTGTCTGGTGGACATGGCTCTAGCTGAAGTGATGGTAGCTACCACCTGTGGTGGCAAGGTACCTAAACCTTCCGTGACCCGTCCAGGACCCACACATGTAGGTTCCACAGATCGGGACGTGGGTGCCAGAGGGTGCCCCGTCTCTGAGAAAGAAGGTCGTTCCTCAGAGGAATTGGCCAGGGAGGGGCTGTCGCGAGGAGTACAAGTTCGGGGAACCTGGTCTGGCCGGGCCAAAAAGGCGCAACCATGAGGACCTGCTCCTCGTCCCCCCTGATCTTGCACAACGTCTGTGCAAGAAGGCTCACTGGGGGAAACGCATACTTGCGCAGGCCCAGCGGCCAGCTGTGTGCCAGGGCGTCCGTGCCGAGAGTGCCCTCGGTCAGGGAGAAAAACAACTGGCAGTGGGAATTTTCTGGAGAGGCAAACAGGTCTACCTGAGCGTCTCCGAATTGTTCCCAAATCAGCTGAACCGACTGGGGGTGGAGTCTCCATTCCCTGGGGCGAGACTGCTGCCGTGAGAGCTCGTCGGCTGCACGATTGAGCCTGCCCGGAATGTGAATGGCACGAAGCGACCTCAGATGCTTGTGACTCCACAAGAGGAGATGGCGAGCGAGTTGCGACATGCGGCGGGAGCGTAGACCACCCTGACGGTTGATGTACGCTACGGTCGCAGTGTTGTCCGTACGGTCCAGAACATGCTTGTCCTTCAGCTCTCTTGCCCTCGAATTGTCTCAGGCAATTCAGCAGTGACTTCGCGCGATCGTTCGTAAGCCACGCGAACATGGCGACTGAGTCTATTTCCATACCGAGGAAAGAGATCCTCTGCACAGGGGAGAGCTTGCTCTTTTCCCAGTTGACCTGAATACCCAGTCGGGCAAGGTGTCTGAGCACCAGATCCCTGTGCTTGCACAACCTCTCTCGAGAGTGAGCTAAGATCAGCCAGTCGTCGAGGTAGTTGAGGATACGGACACCTTGTTCCCTGAGAGGAGCCAGGGCTCCCTCCACGACCTTCGTAAAGACACGGGGAGACAGGGCCAACCCGAATGGGAGAACCTTTTACTGATATACAAGCCTGCCCCTTGAAAGCAAACCGAAGAAACGGTCTGTGTCGAGGAAGAATGGAGACATGAAAGTACGCGTCCTTCAGGTCGATCGCTGCAAACCAATCCATCAGACGAATGCATTCGAAAATGCGCTTGCGCATTAGCATCTTGAACGGGAGTCTGTGCAGAGCTCAGACGCTCGGTGGAAGTTGTGGACGCTTGTCACAAGAAGCAATCAAGGAATGCGGTTGCTGGTGATCAGGTCTGGAGGAGCTCACATTTTTGAGGCAGATTGCTGTACTTCTTACAGTTCCCCTCTTAAAGGAACACTCCACCGTTTTTTGAAATAGGGCTTATTCACATTATTTCCTACATTTAGATAGGTGGGCAAATGCATTTTTTTGTCAGTGCATGCATTGTTTTAGTTTGACTGGGTCGGCGTTAGCTTAGCTTAGCACAATGAATGGAATCCTTTGTTGCCAGCTAGCATGGCCTGAGTAAAAGTGATCAAAAAAATTAAAAAACCCCACCTAATTACTTCTTGTGGCCTGCGTATTCACAACAAGTACAAATAGCGATCCAGATTAACACTAGGCGATTTCCTAGGCAGATATTGATTTGGGACTATATTATGGGGAAGCACAGGCGAAGCACTGCTGCTTAGGCGAAGCACTGCTACTTCGGGGCAGAGATATCACGCAACACATGAAATCCCACGACTTTCGTCAACATACTGGCGTGAATAGTAGCTGCCTGGCTATTTTCCTTACAGTACACGAATGGCGATGAACATGGCTGATTTTGAGAGAGACGAAGAGGGTGACTTCTCAGACAGTCAAGAACCAGAACCATACCTATTTGAACCAGAGTTTACAGAAGACGAGCTGCGTGCTTTGACAATAGAACGACAGGAGGAGGAGGTTGCCCTCCAAAATATACAGTAGTCATCCTCATGCGTGCACATACTTAACATAAATATTTAACATCTCATATTCAAGGTTTGCTTTTGGTGTTAAATCGGAAGGATTTAAAATAAAAAAAATAAAAAAAATTCTGTATGTTTTACCTAGTTTGTTCCTAGTCTCTTATCTAGTATCAAAGTTTGCCTGTTCATTAATGCTTTTTATTTAGAGAAAAATCAGCTGGGTTGTTTTGGTCTTAAAATCATTGCTCTGTTTTGGTTACTCTTAGAAGGCCGATAAGAGAAGCAGAGCACCATCCCTGCCTCCACTCAAGCACTCTCTCTCTCTCTTACTGTGCAAAATATTGGTTATTTATTTATTTGACAGTTTTCACCAAACTTAAATAGGATAAAAATGTCAAAGTTTCTATATCTCAAATCTCAGTTTAGACTGTTTAAAATACAAAATGCTAGGAACATTTCTTTAAAATTCTTTTTTACCTTACATGCTTAATTCCCTTAACCTTTGTTATCTAAACCATCTCTTGTTTCAGCAAAAGCAGTCCTCATTTTTAGCCACCACCATATCTTGTAATCATCTTATGCCATGCCTAATGACCTGCATGAGTAAAGACTATGATATAGACATATTCAATACCATTTTAGCCACATAAGAAATTTTGTCTCAAAATAATGGCTGTCATCACATGGTCTCAGATGGTTCTTGACAGCCCATTGCCATTAACTCTTTATAAATAAGCCTCTTTTCCTCAGGGTCTGATCCCCTGGCATAGTTGCATCAAGTTGTGGACGCTTGTCACAAGAAGCAATCAAGGAATGCGGTTGCTGGTGATCAGGTCTGGAGGAGCTCACATTTTTGAGGCAGATTGCTGTACTTCTTACAGTTCCCCTCTTAAAGGAACACTCCACCGTTTTTTGAAATAGGGCTTATTTACATTATTTCCTACATTTAGATAGGTGGGCAAATGCATTTTTTTGTCAGTGCATGCATTGTTTTAGTTTGACTGGGTCGGCGTTAGCTTAGCTTAGCACAATGAATGGAATCCTTTGTTGCCAGCTAGCATGGCCTGAGTAAAAGTGATCAAAAAAATTAAAAAACCCCACCTAATTACTTCTTGTGGCCTGCGTATTCACAACAAGTACAAATAGCGATCCAGATTAACACTAGGCGATTTCCTAGGCAGATATTGATTTGGGACTATATTATGGGGAAGCACAGGCGAAGCACTGCTGCTTAGGCGAAGCACTGCTACTTCGGGGCAGAGATATCACGCAACACATGAAATCCCACGACTTCCGTCAACATACTGGCGTTCCAGTTCCACATTAGATGGAATTCTGTGAAACATTACATTCGTGTATGTCCTTTGCTTGTTCTCACAACCTTTTGCTATGCAGGTAATAACCATGTTTGCTGTAACTTCTCAAAATAAATCATCCAAAAGCGAAGACACTCGGTGCAGGTCACGCCGGTATGTTCTTCTTCTTCTGTTTTTTTGACGCGTTGCACGCCGCTATGTTGACGGAATTCGTGGGATTTCATGTGTTGCGTGATATCTCTGCCCCGAAGTAGCAGTGCTTCGCCTAAGCAGCAGTGCTTCGCCTGTGCTTCCCCATAATATAGTCCCAAGTCAATATCTGCCTAGGAAATCGCCTAGTTTTAATCTGGATCGCTATTTGTACAATGTAGCTGCTATTTGTAGCTGGGTCTGCCTCCTCCAGGGGAAGCGCTTGCAAGTTCACCACCTGATCCCTAAAAGGAGTGGTGGGAACTTTGGGCACGTACCCAGGCCGGGGTCTCAAGATAACGTGAGAGTTAGCCGGCCCGAATTCCAGGCACACTTTGTCAACTGAAAATGCCTGCAGGTCTCCGACCCTCTTCACCGAAGCCAAAGCCGCCAGGAGCGCAGTTTTCAAAGATAAAAACTTTAGCTCAACTGAGAGCAAGGGTTCGAAGGGAGCCCTCTGCAGTGCTGATAGAAACACTGCGAGGTCCCAAAAGGGGACTTGCTGAGGGCGAGGCAGATTGAGCCTCCTTGCTCCTCTCAGGAACCTGATGATCAGATCGTGCCTCCCCAGAGACTTACCTTCAACAGGGTCATGATGAGCTGAAATGGCAGCCACATAGACGTTGAGGGTGGAAGGAGACAGCCTTCGTTCCAACCCCTCCTGAAGAAAGGAAAGCACTGACCCAATCGGACATTTCCAGGGGTCCTCACGCCGTGAAGAACACAAAGTGACGAAGAGGTTCCACTTCAAAGCATAGGCGTGTCTGGTGGACATGGCTCTAGCTGAAGTGATGGTAGCTACCACCTGTGGTGGCAAGGTACCTAAACCTTCCGTGACCCGTCCAGGACCCACACATGTAGGTTCCACAGATCGGGACGTGGGTGCCAGAGGGTGCCCCGTCTCTGAGAAAGAAGGTCGTTCCTCAGAGGAATTGGCCAGGGAGGGGCTGTCGCGAGGAGTACAAGTTCGGGGAACCTGGTCTGGCCGGGCCAAAAAGGCGCAACCATGAGGACCTGCTCCTCGTCCCCCCTGATCTTGCACAACGTCTGTGCAAGAAGGCTCACTGGGGGAAACGCATACTTGCGCAGGCCCAGCGGCCAGCTGTGTGCCAGGGCGTCCGTGCCGAGAGTGCCCTCGGTCAGGGAGAAAAACAACTGGCAGTGGGAATTTTCTGGAGAGGCAAACAGGTCTACCTGAGCGTCTCCGAATTGTTCCCAAATCAGCTGAACCGACTGGGGGTGGAGTCTCCATTCCCTGGGGCGAGACTGCTGCCGTGAGAGCTCGTCGGCTGCACGATTGAGCCTGCCCGGAATGTGAATGGCACGAAGCGACCTCAGATGCTTGTGACTCCACAAGAGGAGATGGCGAGCGAGTTGCGACATGCGGCGGGAGCGTAGACCACCCTGACGGTTGATGTACGCTACGGTCGCAGTGTTGTCCGTACGGTCCAGAACATGCTTGTCCTTCAGCTCTCTTGCCCTCGAATTGTCTCAGGCAATTCAGCAGTGACTTCGCGCGATCGTTCGTAAGCCACGCGAACATGGCGACTGAGTCTATTTCCATACCGAGGAAAGAGATCCTCTGCACAGGGGAGAGCTTGCTCTTTTCCCAGTTGACCTGAATACCCAGTCGGGCAAGGTGTCTGAGCACCAGATCCCTGTGCTTGCACAACCTCTCTCGAGAGTGAGCTAAGATCAGCCAGTCGTCGAGGTAGTTGAGGATACGGACACCTTGTTCCCTGAGAGGAGCCAGGGCTCCCTCCACGACCTTCGTAAAGACACGGGGAGACAGGGCCAACCCGAATGGGAGAACCTTTTACTGATATACAAGCCTGCCCCTTGAAAGCAAACCGAAGAAACGGTCTGTGTCGAGGAAGAATGGAGACATGAAAGTACGCGTCCTTCAGGTCGATCGCTGCAAACCAATCCATCAGACGAATGCATTCGAAAATGCGCTTGCGCATTAGCATCTTGAACGGGAGTCTGTGCAGAGCTCGGTTAAAGGCACGCAAGTCCAGGATTGGCTGTAACCCACCTGTCTTCTTGGGTACTATGAAGTAAGGGCTGTAAAAGCCGGACTTCATGTCAGCTGGAGGGACCGGCTCTATCGCACCCTTTGCCAGCAGGGTCGCGACCTCCGCGCGCATGACAGGGGCATCTTTGCCCACCATCGTCGCATGGACACCCCGAAACCTGGGGGGACGCCGGGCGAACTGAATCACGTAGCCGAGCCTGAGCGTCCAGATGAGCCAGCGGGAAGGCCTGGGGAGCTCTAGCCAGGCTCCCAGGAACCGGACCAGCGGGGTCAAGGGGACTACAGGCGTACCCACAGTGGGGCAGCGTGGTGGAGCAGACAGCCCTGGCATGGGAGGCATAGCGTCCCTTAGCGGGGGCAGAGTGCAGGTGATCGTCTGACTCCCAGTAGCAAAGAGGGCATGAGAAGGCAAAGCGTTCTTGAGACGGCTTTGCATGGAAACTGGCTAGGGGAGAGGAGAACGAGAGTGGTGAGGAAGCACGTCGCCAACTGTCGTTCGTGGCCTCTTGGGACCCGGAGGTAGAGGAAACAGCTCTTTTAGTGAAGGTTTGGGTACCACCGGCCGCAGGGCCAGTGGCGGAACAAAAAGAAAACGAGAACAAAGGATTCTCCCCCGGCCCTCCTCTGGGGGAAGGAGTGGTCCTGCTACCATCTCCTGATGAGCTGACGTCTCCAAATCCGGGTCGCCCGTCTCAGGAACCCCGCCTGGCCTGGCGTTTGGCAGGCTTTAGGGGCAGAGACGGGTTGCGCCGCCCTTCTGCGGCCATCACCTCGCTGCAGCCGGGGTGAAGGCTGCTGCTGTGGCCGAGTGGGAGTGGAGGAGGCCGAAGGGGGGCGCCCTCGGCGACGAGCAGGCTGAGGCAGCTGCGCCGGCGGCGGGGTGGAGGCAGCAGTGGGCCGCCGGGGCAGGATGTGTCTGATGGCCTCAGACTGCTTCTGGGCGGCATAGAACTGCTGGGCAAAGCTCTCTACCGCGTCGCCGAAGAGGCCATCCTTGGAGACCGGGGAGTTGAGGAGCTGAGCCCGATCAGACTCCCTCATGTCTGCCAGGTTCAGCCATAGGTGGCGCTCCTGGACCATCAAGGTGGACATCACCTGACCCAAGGAGCGCGCAGTGACCTTCGTCGCCCGGAGAGCTAGGTCGGTAGCAGTGCGTGCCTCTTGCAAAACCCCTTGGTCAGCACTGCCCTCGTGCAGCTGCCGGAGCAGCTTGGCCTGATAGACCTGAAGTGAGGCCATGGCATGCAGGGCAGAAGCGGCCTGACCCGCAGCTCTGTAAGCCTTGGCCACAAGCGTGGATGAAAACTTGCAGGCCTTGGAGGGCAGCTTGGGACCGCCACGCCTAGCGGAGACGCTCGGTGGACACAGTTGCATCGCAACAGAACGCTCCACCGGGGAATCCCGGCATACCCCTTGGCCGCCCCGCCATCGAGGGCAGTGAAGGTGGAGGAAGTACCAGAATGGTTTCGGGCAGTTAAAGGTGCCTTCCATGAACTGGTTACTTCCTGGTGCACTTCCGGGAAGAAAGGAACCAGAGGGGGGTGCTGGCGATCCGCATGAGCAGCCCCCAGGAACCAATCATCCAGCCTCAAGCGCTTGGGACAGGGCGGAGGATTCCACTCAAGCCCGATGCTCTCCGCTGCCCAGGAAAGCACGGCCGTCAGCTCGGGATCGAACTCGGACAACACTGGCACTCCCGAAGGAGGCAACACAGCCGAAATCCTCATCTCCCGAGGACTCAAGCACGCCTTGTGATGCGGCGATCGACATACGGTCCTCTTCGCGAGCCCTGAATGAGATGTCAGGAGCCTGAGAGGGTCCAGCAAACTCATCCAGAAACTCGACCGGCTGCGACGTATGTGAGGGGGGTGTGGCCCGAGGAGGTTGGCTCGTCGGGGAAGCCCACACAGTAACCCTCAGATCACCCTGGCCACCAGCCGTAGTAGCCCTCTTACGAGAAGAAGAGCTAGAACGGGGTGTGGCAGAGGGGACTCTATACCTTTTAAGGTAATCGAGTCTCGATCTCAACGCCGAGATGGTCATGTCCCCGCAATGAGAACATGAGCCATCCATTAACGCAGTCTCAGCGTGCGGGAAGCCCAGACATGTGACACAACGATCGTGGCCGTCACGAGGAGCGATGTATCGACGGCACCCAGAAACACACGGGCGAAATGACATCTTAAAAAAGACGCAAATCGGCCTGTATATCTTTTGTGAAAGAAATTTGCTCTTTCAGAGGTGTTGAAGTGCTCAGGGGAACGCGGGAGCTGTCGCAGGAAACCCAGACGAACCGCTGAATTGCGCCGTCACACCAACACCAGTGACTCTTGCTTGTAGCACTCTGGTGAAAGCAGCACACGATGTGCTCGGCTCCGAAGCAAAAGCTTGAATGCGAGTTGCTCGCGTTGCTCCTTATATACCCACTCTGCGGGGCGGAGCTTGCGATGCAAATCCCGCAGACCAAGGTACTTTGTGTACCATTGGCTCGTTTTGTACCACTCGAAGGTGATTGGGCTCTCGGGCGAGATCCCATTTGTAACGTCGAACGTGACCGACTGAAAGGGAACAGATCTTATGGTATCATTCTTTGTCATTTAAACCTATGCACAAAGAATCAGATTAAATCATCACTCAATTACTTCTGGGATAATTTTTAACAAATCAGCACACATATTTAAAAAAACATTTTTTTTATCTCTCTGGTTCTTTCTAAGTTTAAAGCCAATCAAGTTTTTGTTTTAACATTACAATCAGAATCAAAGCTCAGACTGACGATTCTTTCAATGAATTCAGAGAATATTTTTAAAGTCAGAGCTTCAGAGCCAAACTGTTTACAGCATTTGCTCTCTTCTGTTTCATTATTTCTATCAGGGCTGAGCAAGTTACCTAATTTGTCAGTCATATTTCTATCATATCACTTGAGGCGGCAATCTTACCAACAGCACTTGACTTCTGCTTGATGAAACTGCAAAGTATATTCCAGAATTTCCATATACTGGTACAGTCCAATCAGGGTCATGAAAACTAAATTTAAGATCTTCCGGGGCTGTTCCTGATGCATCCCAGATCAATCAATACTTTCCCTTTGCATATATGCCTATATTTTTATAGGTGCACATATGAATAATCCCTATTTATTTATTTTTAAACACTAATTTTGGATACTCTGTTCCCTAACCACTGACCTGGCCTATTTCTAAGCTCAGGGCGCCCCCGTCTGTAATGGTGGGTGATCGAGAGTTGGAAGAGCGAGTTACGACTAGAACCCCCGTCTAGCGTCTTACATTCTTCTCGGGATTTCCCATACCCCTACGTTGGCTTACCCGGCCGTAAATGCACTGCCCTTTACGGCCTCTCGTGCTTTTCGGCTCTCTGTGCTGACCAGCTGGCCCCCATCTTTTCACAGATCTTCAACAGATCTCTGGAGTTGTGTGAAGTGCCTTCCTGCTTCAAACGCTCCACCATAATCCCCATTCCAAAGAAACCCAAGATAACAGGACTTAACGACTACAGACCTGTGGCTCTAACGTCTGTCGTCATGAAGTCGTTTGAAAAACTGGTTCTGGCTTATCTGAAGGACATCACTGAACCCTTACTGGACCCCCTGCAGTTTGCGTACCGAGCAAACAGGTCCGTGGATGATGCAATCAACATGGGATTGCACTTCATCCTGCAACATCTGGACAAAACAGGGACTTATGTGAGGATCCTGTTTGTGGACTTTAGTTCGGTTTTCAACACCATCATCCCAACAACCCTCCAGACCAAACTGACCCAGCTCTCTGTTCCTAGCTCTATCTGTCAGTGGATCACCAGCTTTCTGACAGATAGGCAACAGTTAGTGAGACTGGGGAAATTCATGTCAAACAGCTGCTCCACCAACACTGGTGCCCCTCAGGGATGTGTTCTCTCCCCTCTGCTCTTCTCCCTGTACACCAACGACTGCACGTCTAATGACCCCTCTGTCAAGCTCCTGAAGTTTGCAGACGACACTACAGTCATCGGCCTCAACCAGGACGGTGACGAGTCTGCTTACAGACAAGAGGTTGAGCAGCTGGCTGTCTGGTGCAGTCTTAACAACCTGGAGCTGAACACGCTCAAAACAGTGGAGATGATTGTGGACTTTAGGAGAAACCCCCCTGCACTTTCCCCACTCACCATCATGAACAGCACTGTGGCTGCAGTGGAGTCATTCAGATTCCTGGGAACCACCATCTCTCAGGACCTGAAGTGGGACAATCACATTGACTCCATTGTGAAAAAAGCCCGACAAAGGTTGTACTTCCTTCGCCAGCTGAGGAAGTTTAACCTGCCACAGGAGCTGCTGAAACAGTTCTACTCAGCCGTCATTGAGTCAGTCCTGTGTACTTCAATTACTGTCTGGTTTGGTTCAGCTACAAAATCAGATATCAGAAGACTACAGAGAACTGATCGGACTGCTGAAAGGATTATTGGTGCTCCCCTGCCCACCCTCCAAGAACTGTACACATCCAGAGTGAGGAAAAGGGCTCAGAAAATCACTCTGGATCCCTCACATCCAAGTCACCCCATCTTTGAACTTTTGCCATCTGGCCGGCGCCTCAGAGCCGCAAATACCAGAACAGCAAGGCACAAGAATAGTTTCTTCCCCCAGGCAATCTACCTCATGAACAGTTAAATGTTTCCCACTTAAACTTATGCTTATGCAAAAAATGTGCAATATCCTTATATTTATTTGTTACCCCTCCATCCTAGAACATTCCTGCATCTCACTCAATCCTATTCCATTATCATTTATAGCACAATTGTTTATACACTTATTTATTTGCCAATTTGTAATTCTCCTTTTTTGTAATTGTTTTTTTTTTTTTTTTTGGTCTGTGTGTTGTTGTCTCTGTGTACTGGAAGCTTATGTCACTAAAACAAATTCCTTGTATGCGCAAGCATACTTGGCAATAAAGCTCTTTCTGATTCTGATTCTGATTAAACCGGATGGCCTCCACCCAAACAAACTTGGTGCTAGAGTGTTTAAGGACAATATCTACTTCTCCCTCCGTCATCCTTCAGCAGAGTGTGTCAGTCCATTCAGCACACACACACTGGGTCCGAGTCATCATGTGGTTGACATATCCCACAAGGACACTGATAACACCATGCAGCCAAAACAAGCACTGCTCATGGACACTATCTCTGCTGAGCCCTGCCCACAGAGCTCCTCATAGACAGACTGTGATGTATCAAAACAGCTACAAGATTCACCACCCAAGGACGACTTTCTGGAAAACAGCCAGGGAAGCCAGGACAACACACCACAGCCACCGTAAACACCAGAGACACAGCCCATCTCACCAGACACATTATCCCTCTCTCCAGCATCTCCACTTCTGTGCTTCTCACAGAAAATGAAGGAATTGGTGTATGCTGGGACTAAACTCTCTCACTCATTTGCTGCTAGCCCTCAGATATCAACAAAAAAACGGCGGGCCCCCCAGCCACCAAAGCCTGTGGGCCCTGTTCCTATAAGAGCTCTCCGACCGCTGCCACAACGCCAGGGCCCAAACCCTCTATCTGCTGAAGGTGAACCAAAAACAACTGATAGCAGCTCTCAGTGATATGTGTCGGGTCCCCGCTATAATAGCAGCAACATTCACAAATGCTTACAGAACAAGCGGGAACCCAGTGTGCCTGTAGCTTTCTCTATTTCAGTTTTATCACGTGATAGAAAGTCTAAGGCCTTCTCAAGCCGAAGGGCAAACTCATCTAATCTGCGGCCTATTATGCATCAAACTAAGATTGATATAAAGACACAAAGCACTGCCATCAAGTTAGCACTTTTAAACATTCGCTCACTAGAAAATAAATCATTTCTAATCAATGATTTTATAACCACAAACTATCTGGATTTTATGTTTCTAAATGAAACATGGCTAGAAGACAGCTGCAGTGCAACAATCCTAAATGAAGCAGCCCCTCCTAACTTCACTTACATGAGTGTTTGTAGGACTGTTAGGAGAGGTGGGGGTGTAGCTGCTCTATTTAAAGATGTCTATCAATGCAAGCAAGTGTCATATGGTCAGTACTTGTCTTTTGAATATCTAGGGATTGTGCTGAAAGTTGCCCCACGCATTCTGTTTATTATTATTTACAGGCCTCCAAAATACTCTCCAGCCTTTGTTGAAGAGGTCACAGAAATGTTATCAATAATTTCCTCAGAGTTTGACTGTTTTGCAATTGCAGGGGATTTTAATATTCACATAGATAATGCAGAAAACAAAACTACAAAAGAAATGATAACGGTTCTAAACACTTTTGACCTGACTCAGCATGTGCATGGACCCACACACAAAGGTGGACACACTCTGGATCTAATCATCAGTAGGCATCTTAACATTTCATCCATTGTTATTAAGGACATAGCACTATCTGATCACTATCTGAAAACTGTATTTTCTTTGATATATTGATCTCTGCTACCAATGAATCTAGATCTGTCTCTGTCAGAAGGAGATGCATAAACGAGAACACAAGTGTACTATTTATGGAGGCTATATCTTTAACACCAAGAATTTCTGCAGACTCTATTGATATTCTCCTTGATTCATTCAACTCAAAAGTTAAGAATGTGATTGATAATATTGCACCAATAATAGTCAGTAAGAAAACAAACAGACAGAAATCAGTTTGGAGAAGATCAACAGCAGTTCAGACTATGAAAAGGCAATGCAGAAAAGCCGAGCGGATGTGGAGCTTGAAATTCACTATAGCATCTATAAAGACAGCCTTCATGCTTTTAATGTGAAACTAGCCATCACACAGCACAGAGACAGCACTCATTAAGATAATAAATGATATTCGCTTAAATTGTGACTCTGGCAAAATATCGGTACTGGTATTGCTAGATCTCAGTGCTGCGTTTGACACTGTCTATCATAACATACTACTAGAGAGACTGGAAAACTGGGTCGGGCTTTCTGGGATGGTACTCAAATGGTTCAGGTCATACTTAGAAGGGAGAGGCTATTATGTGAGTCTAGGAGAGCATAAGTCTAAGTGGACGTCCATGACATGTGGAGTCCCACAAGGCTCAATTCTTGCACCGCTCTTGTTTAGCCTGTATATGCTTCCACAAAGTCAAATAATGAGAAAGAACCAAATTGCCTATCACAGCTATGCTGATGATACCCAGATTTACCTAGCCGTATCTCCAAATGACTACAGCCCCATTGACTATCTTCAACTATCTTCAGTTAAATAAGGAAAAACTGAAGTCATTGCATTTGGAAACAAAGATGAAGTTTTCAAGGTGAATGCATACCTTGACTCTAGGGGTCAAACAACTAAAAATCAAGTCAGGAATCTTGGTGTGATTCTGGAGACAGACCTTAGTTTCAGTAGTCATGTCAAAGCAGTAACTAAATCAGCATACTATCATTTAAAAAACATTGCAAGAATTAGATGTTTTGTTTCCAGTCAAGACTTGGAGAAACTTGTTCATGCCTTTATCACCAGCAGGGTGGACTATTGTAATGGGCTCCTCACCGGCCTTTCCAAAAAGACCATTAGACAGCTGCAGCTCATCCAGAACGCTGCTGCCAGGATTCTGACTAGAACCAGAAAATCTGAGCACATATCACACCAGTCCTCAGGTCCTTACACTGACTTCCAGTTACATTTAGGATTGATTTTAAAGTACTTTTACTTGTATAGAAGTCACTAAATGACCTAGGACCGAAATATATTGCAGATATGTTCACTGAATATAGACCTAACAGACCACTCAGATCACAAGGATCAAGTCAGTTAGAAATACCAAGGGTTCACTCAAAACAAGGGGAGTCCGCCTTTAGTTACTATGCTGCCCGCAGTTGGAATCAGCTTCCAGAAGAGATCAGATATGCTAAAACACTAGTCACATTTAAATCTAGACTCAAAACCCATCTGTTTAGCTGTGCATTTATTGAATGAGCACTGTGCAATGTCCGAACTGATTGCACTATATTTTCACTGTTTTTTTATTTTACTTTATTATTTTTTTATGTAAAATCATTTCTAACTGTTTTTAAATACATTTTAAGTAAATGTTTTAATCATTTTAAAAGTTTTAAAATTGCTTGTTTTATTTTTGTTCTTCATGATTATTTTACTTTCTTTTATGTAAAGCACTTTGAATTACCATTGTGTACGAAATGTGCTATATAAATAAACTTGCCTTGCCTTACAGGTGTACCGTGACACCAATTTACCTACTCCACCCCGGAGCTGGTATGTACCCCCTCACGTCTGAGTGAGTCTATCGTTCCTCCTTCTCTCGACCCCCTCCACTTACAGACAGTCCCTAACCAATAATATTAAATATAAAATCTTTCCTACCTTGGTTTGATGATTGATCAGGGATGTCACCAAAGAACGATTGCCCGTGCATCCTCCACCATTAACTGTAGGGGAATTTACAGTTAAAACCCAAGCACCAGATATGTTGCAATGAAGACCAGGAGTCAGAGATGAGTTCAATTAATAATAATCATTTTACTTGAAGAAAATAGTTTGCAATTTCATCAGACTGACCGCATTACCGCTGCTGGTTCTGTGATGCTCCTGGAACTCGGAAACCACTGTCTGATGAGTACACCCCTCTAGTCCCTGTAACCGTGCATCCACTCGAAGTGCCAGATTGATGAGACCATCAAGATCCATGGGAAGCTCCAGCGTGAAAATCTCCTTCTGAATGTGGTCAGCCAACCCATGCAGGAACATGTCACACTGTGCCTCCTCGTTCCACTTGCACTCTGCCGCTAGGGTGTGGAACTTGATTGAATAGTCCGAGATGGGTCTATCCACCTGACAAAGCTTGGCGAGTTGACGGGCCACCTCGCGCCCAGCCACTGTGCGGTTGAAGACCCGTCTCATCTCCTCGGAGAGTGCTTGGAACAAAGCACAGCATTGATCTGGATTCTCCCACACTGCCGTTCCCCATTGAGCCGCACGTCCTGAAAGCAGTGTTATGACCAGAGACACCTTAGACTGCTCTGTGGCAAATGTGAGTGGCTGAAGAGAGAAGAATAAAGCACACTTAGTCTCTACAAAAATGCGGCTCACCAGCATACACTTCCGGAGTGGGTAGACGAGGCTCATGCTGGTGATCGCTTCTCGGAGGGGTGGGGAGAACAGGCGGTGTGGGTGGCGCAGTGGGCACACAAAGCTGTTGAAGGTGATTGGTGAGCTCGGACACCTGCACTGCCAAGGTTTGCACTGCGTGACCCGTAGCCGCCATTTGCTCCTCTTGATGTTCCATACGAGCCTTGTTGTTGACCAGGAACTCTATAAACTCGGCCGCACTTGCTGAATCCATTGTCAGATTGTTCTGTCAGGATAAATAAGAAAGATTCAGTAGCGAGTGAAATCTTAGCTTTTTATTGAAAAAACAAAGAGTTGTAGCGGTGGGTCAGACGGGAGCAAGTGCACGATGGTCCTCTCCTGGCAGCACAGGGACGCAGATGGGCAACCAGTCTTCCATGGAACACATGGAACGGAATGACCATGAAGACAAGATAGGAACCAGAACAATAACACGGGAACAAGACAGCCAGGGACAGGACGACTCACAGAAAACTCCAAACGATCTGACAAAGACAGGAAGTGAGATGAATATATATATAGGCCGGTGAAAGTGACTGCAGCTGTCTGTGGTAGTCAGGTGAGTGGTAATCAGTAGCCACGCCTCCAACACAACCAAACAAACACAGAGAGCATGAGCCAGTGAATCCAAGAACCATGACAGAACCTGCAAGTACAAGAGAGAGAAAACACTTTCATTAACACTTTCTATGTAGCCCATATTTATAATAGATAATAAGGGTAATTCTTATGGTGTTGGAGCCAGTGTCAATGTATATGTATTTCGGGCTGTCACCAGGTGGGGGCAGTAGGTGCACAGAGTGTTTTTAAACCGGTGTTATACACGTAGAGGGAAGTGAGTTTGGTGGGGGAACGCATACAGTTTTTACCTCACACACAGGTTTGATGTTCACCGTCTCTTAAGTATGTTTAATGTTTGCATTTGCTAAATAAAGAAGCAGAAAGGTAGACATGGACTTCAAGACTGTTGATGTGCGTAAAAAGTGCGTTGTATAACCAAGCTGCCGGCAGCTATAGGAGCTGCTGTAACATATGGCATTATAATAAATGCATGATAAAAACCCTTATAATATATCATCTCATGAATAATAATAACCACTATTCAGACAGGAACCACTTTGGCAAGTTTACTTGAGTTTATTGAACATTATTTATCTTTGGCGGTCAGAGCCGGACAGTAACGGAGTACATTTACTTGAGTACAGTACTTAAGTACAATTTTGAGGGATCTTTACTTTACTCGAGTATCATTTTTGGGGAGTACTCATGACTTTACTTAAGTACATTTGAAATGCAAATAAGTACTCTTTACTCCGCTACATTTCTATTCATAACCGTAAGTACCCGTTACTTCTTCGGCCCCATCCACATGGAGACGGAGCTTACCCCAATCCGATCTTTTTTTCCCCGTCTCAAGAAATATCCGCGTCCACACGAAACTACAAAACGATGTAGTATACATGCCAGACCAGCATGTGGCGCTGTAATTCTGCCACAGAGATACACTTAGAACGGAGAAGAAGACATGGACTATGCTCATACTAATAAACCTTGCGCGTGGTACACAAACGAACATGGAACAATACATTTATTAATCTTTGTTAATGTTAGTTAATAAAAATACAATCGTTCAGTGTTTGTTCATGCTTTTGTTGCTGTTACGTGACATAGCAGTGTCTGATTAGGGGTGAGTCGTGGGCTGATGACGTCATCGTTTCAGAAAATATACGGATTCGCCGTCCAAGCGAAAATTCAAAACACCGGATCTGTGTGGACGGAACGACCATCCGATAAAAAAAAAATTGTGCGTATTCACAGAAACGCGTCTCTGTGTGGACGAAAAAAAAATAAAAAATCACGGAAACCCTCAATTTGCTGTTTCCCTCTCAAACGTGATTGGATTGTGCAGGCGCCACTGATTGGGACAGCCTATCAACAATCACCTTCAGCTCTCCGCCAAAGACTTCATGACATTTGATTGAATTGAAGTACAGTACACTAGGGCTGCCAACTTTAGTCGTTTAGTCGACTAATCGGTCGATGACGTCTTGGTCGACTGACATTTATACTGGTCGACCTGTTGCATTTTTTTTTTTCACCAATGAAGAAATTTTCATTGATTTACTCCTTTATATTTATTCCCTTTATTACCAGTTATATATTACTGCATTCTAAATATAATTAGCCTATGTTTTATCCCAAACTTTAAATGCTTTCATTTAGACATAACAGCGCCGGAGTTTAGCGCACCACCTGAACACTCGGGAACCGTACCTGCGGCTGGCTGCACTGCTGCTTCGCGCTCAGTAAGGAATATAGGTAGGTTTGCTGTATTCATTCAGTTAGAACGCTACTTGTTTTGGCTTTTGTCGACAAAATGTCCAAGGAATTTAAATCTTTTGTCTGGCCGCATTTAAAAAACAAAACAAAAAAAACTACAAGACCGTTACTCCAATCCTCCCTGGCTGTAGGTCTCACATCTGATTTGTGATCTTCGCTTAGAATGGAGGCATACATGACAGTTAAAGCCCATTTTATCGATGCGGACTGTAAAATGAATAGCGTTGTGTTAGAAACAAAGCAGCGCACACGGGAGAAAATGTCACTCAAGCCGCGGACGCTTACTACATTCCACCAGAGAAGCGGGTGTCAGTGGTAACGGACAACGCTGTCAACATGCTCTCGGTGGAATTACTGAAGGGATCCGGTCAGTGGCCAGACGTGTGCTCCTCACTTTGCAGTTAAAAAAAATCACTTAATTTTCAAAGAATTGTATAATTATTATAGTTTTATGTATTATTGATGTTTTTTCGTTGTTGTTTTATAAATACTCTATGACAATTGTTTAATAAATGTTCAATCAAAATGCAAAACATCGCGTTTTTTCACGTCTTTTTTTTTTTTTTTTAGTCGACTGATCGTTGCGCAGGACAGGACTTTGGTCGACTAAGCATTTCTTTGGTTGACTACAGCCCTACAGTACACACACACACACACACACACTGTTGTCACACATAGATTGTGTGTGTGAGAATGTTGTTATTCAGCTGAAAGTGTTTTCTCATGCCTTTGCCTGTATGTCAATGTGAGAGGAAGGTGCTTAATACTGTCACTCAAATGAGCTGAAGTGCATTGTGGCAGTAGTAATGCAATATTTAGAAAATGTACTCTTGTACTCTTGATACTCAAGTACTTTTAAAAACAAGTACTTCAGTAATTTTACTTAAGTACACAACTGACTGTAGTACTTTTACTTGTACTTGAGTAAAATTTAGCAAGGGCTATCTGTACTTTTACTCAAGTAATGAATCTGTGTACTCTGTCCGCCTGTTGGCGGTATGGTTCATTATGGGGGTTCTTGCTCCCAGACTAATTGAATGCTTTAACATTAACCCCCCGGAACCATCAGCTTAGAAATACATGACAATTAAGATTCTTAGTAATGTCTTTAAGCAAACAGTGATAATCATGTAGATGTGGCAGTGGGATGTCTATCCTGTAGCCTGGTTATGAAAATGAGTGTCTCTCAGCAGTGAGGTCCATGCCAGCTAAGATTTGAAAGCTTTAGTGATCTGAAACAAATAAGATGACATCCAGAAGGTGCACAGTAATATGCTCATACTTATAATGGGGAGGGAGGGAGGGTTGCGAGCCGTTGAACATACTTATTGAGCAGTGATGCCACGTATATATGCCCCGTGTCTAATAGGAGAGTGGTAGTCATTGGAGCGATCTGACAGCTGACTGCATCAGGAACCACTTTGGCAAGTTTACTTGAGTTTATTGAACACAATTTATCTTTGGCGGTATGGTTCCTTATGGGTGTTCTTGCTCCCAGAATAATTGAACATACAAGAGCTTTAACATAAACCCCCAAAACATAATGAGAGGTATTACTGCCTGAAGAAGAACCCCCCTTGTTCCATTCCTGCAAAGAGAAAAGACAGTGTTATTGAGGTATCCTTAATATAGCCTATAGCGAAGGAGTATTCTCCCCTCTAATGAGGCAGAGAATAGTGGGCCTCTCTTTAATTAAAGTAGCTGGTAATAGCAGCAAAGGGTATTCTCTCCAGTGGGAGAACCGCAAGAACAAGCAGTTATGTCCATGAGCTTGGTATGAGCAGTAAGAGAAGAACCTCCGAAATTGTCCTTGTACAATTCCTGCAAAAGAGAAAGATAATGTTATTGAGAGGTCCGTAATGCAGCCTATGATAGGAGAGGGGTATTTTCCCCTCTAAACGCAAAGGAGAGAATAGCAAGTCCCATCTTGATTTAAGTAGCAGGGGTGTTCATCCCCTGCTGAAGGATGAACAGCAGTCCCCTGCAACTATAGCAGCAAAGGGTGTTCTCTCCAGCTGGAGAGAACAGCAGTCCTTTTCTTCTGAGGGGTGTTCTTCCCTTGCTTGAGGGATAGAACAGTGGTCCCCTGCAGGTATCGCGGCAAAGGGTGATCTCCCTAGCGGGAGAAAACAACAGTCCCTTTTTTTTCTTCACATAGCAGCAAGGGTGTTCTCTCCCCTTTTCCTTTTTTTTGTATTTTTTTCACATAGCAGCAATCCCTTTTCCTTTTTTGAGGGGAGTTCTTCCCTCGCTTGAGGGATAAAACAGCAGTCCCCTGTAGTTAAAGCAGCAAGGGTTAAATATATATATCTCCTTCTCATTCTCCTTCTTATTCAACTTCTTCTTTTCCATCTCCATCTTCTAACATCTCCTTCTTATTCTCCCTCTTCTACATCTTCTCCATCTCCTTCTCATTCTTCATCTCCTCCTTCTCATCCTCATTCTCCTCCTTCTCCTTGCGGTCATTGTTGTATTCTTTTATTAATTAATTTATTAAATGTACGTTGTATGAATTATCCACTGGTTATAACCAACACTTCTATATTTAGCTGTACTCTGCCTCAGAAGCCTATCCAAAATCGGTTCATAAAGAGAAAACAGACATCCTGTTAATGGCACTCAAGCGGTGCTCGCATACTTATAACAGATTAAGTAAATTAAATGCAGAATTGTAGAATACGCAGGCATTTCAGAACGTTTCATGAGCACAGATACTTTATACTGCTTAATATGGCACCATATATTTCAAGAATAAAGTTCTACATGATCATATGCTGTTTAAACGCTAATACAGAGGGGTATATACACATCTGTGTAGTATGATGAATGTGACTCAGTACAACAGGCGACTACATTAAAAGGCTTTTACCGTTCTGAAACACAGATTTGTGGCCATTATTGGAACTGAAAATGTTGAATATACCCCGAAACACGTGATCGTTGTCATGTGGTGAATCTGGCCGATCGTGAACAGCTGTGTCGTCATCAGCGCTCCTGCAGTCACTCAGGAGAAACCACATCAGCTGGTCACAACCTATGCCTCCGTGGCCTGACTGAACTAACTCGATTTAAAATACATTATAATACTTATTTTTGGTCATAACTTTTAAGAGTATGATTATTTATAACACACAATAAATATCATATTAAATCTACTACATTTACTTATATATTAGGTTACATTTTATTTTGATGGTCCCCTTATAGTCTGTTGACTATAACTTTGCAACTACATGCCAGCTAACTCTCATCAGAGTATTAGTAGGCTTAGGTTAAAGTTAGGGTTAGGGCAAAGTTTTTTATAGTCACTTTGTCTGTTGGTGGACAATTAAAATAATCAAACGGATATTACAATAAAATTAGTTTTTAAAAAAAGTATCATATTACAAATTATTTTGGTATCTGATCTTATGGCTGTTTGAGAAAAAAATAATATTATTATTAATTTTTATAAGTGGTCTGATTTATGTAAAGTAACAAGCAACATGGTAAGATATGTGACTTGTAATACATTATAACTATGAGAAATATAATCCATTGCTGCTTAAATGGATGCAACATTTTCATTGTGCATTCATTATAATTGCTTAAGAATACCCTTTTTATGTACTATAAATATGGGCTTCATAGAAAGTGTTACCAAACATTCAACCCAGATTAAAGAATTTGCCCCAACTGTCTTTGTGCTATATGCACATTGAGATGATTAAATTGATTTGAATTAAATTGATGTTATCACTCAAGATGGCAATCACAAGTAAGGGCTCGGACTGGAATATATTGCAGATGACATGATACAGACCACAAACTAGAAAATAAAAAACACAAAAAGTACTTGAAAATAGTCTATGTTCGGATAACTTAACTCAATAAAATGTGTACCCTATGCAGCACAAGTTGCTTTGGATTAAAGCATCTGGCAAATGCATGAATGTAAATGTAATGCAAAATCTAAATATTTTGGGTTACCTAATTCTGTATTTCAAAAAAAATGGACCACTGGCCATATGATGAGCCCCTCATAATCAGCATCCATGTTTTTACTGGGAGAAAACTCCTGTAACAGACAGTCACGACAGCCTTTTATAGTTTATGCCTAAAAAAAAAAAAAACAGAACAGTTCATCGTAAAAAATAACATTTATAATATTTGTTATAAGCTACTAGCTGAAGGCCGGAGGAGATGATGAGCTACAGCTTAAGTCATTTGTGGATTAATGCGTATTGGAGACGCGATCCATTTAAAACGATTCAGTTCGATTTGGTGAACTGGTTCAAAAAGATCCGGTTACATCGAATGATTTGTTCGCGAACCGGATATGACAAACTGCTTTGTTTTGAACTCTCTCACAACAGACATGGAAGAAAAGACAATGCTGAATAAAGTCTTATTTTTTTTTTTTTTGCTATTTTTGGACCAAAAATGTATTTTCGATGCTTCAAAAAATTCGAACTGACCCTCTGATGACACATGGACTACTTTGATGATGTTTTTCTTACCTTTCTGGACATGGACAGTATACCGTACACACAGCTTCAATGGAGCGACTGAGAGCTCTCGGACTAAATCTAAAATATCTTAAACTGTGTCCCGAAGATAAACGGAGGTCTTATGGGTTTGGAACGACATGAGGGTGAGTTATTAATGACATAATTTTGATTATTGGGTAAACTAACCCTTTAAGATGTTTAGCATTACTGTATACTGAAGAATAATTGCTTTGGTAAAGACAAACCTAATAATCATTCATCTCTTTAAGATATGCTTATTCTTGAATAGTGACACAGAAGAGGCAAAATAACAAACCAGGCCAACAAAAACAGTTAAAAGAATATAATTTAATCTTCCCCCGGGGCTTGAATAATCACAACAGTAAGAGTCATTCATAATAAGTATTTCACATCAAGGAGTTATAACCACAGTGTGTCATCGTACTGGAGGTTTGTGCATAAGCGAGGTAAACGTCTCCGAAACACCCAACAACAGAAAATTAATGAAAAAGACACACTTCAAATTATGTTTTTACAGAGTTATCTGTCATGATTTAACTAAGAACCAAGTACAAACTGAAGCAAGTCAGAACGAGAAGGAAGCAGGAACTGACAGAGGGAAAAAATTCAGACATTCACCCCAAGCCCTCTGGCTTTAAGGAGACACATCCCGGCTCTCATGCGTGTAACAACACATTCGTTCATTCTTTTGAGGGCTTAACAAGAGTGAGCACTGAACAAGAAAGTGCATGAGAGTCAACAGTTGTGAGATACTTTAAAATACAGTAGATATTACCAGCCAGACCTCCTGGCAGGACCCGAATGGCAGTAAACTGAATATCAGTTATTAATCTGTACATTTCGAGGTAAAATTCTCCACAGAGATGAGCATTTATGTCCCGTTCATGCTTGATTCTCACACAGACCCTCTTGTTCTGCCGGATCCGGTTCATTTCCCTGTGGCAAAGCCATCCTCTTGAAGAAGCCAACCTGGTGGGACAACAGTGTTGTAATGTATATTATTACAACAAAGAATTTAACTTTGTCAAAATTACAGTGTATTAGTACAGTTGCAATTCTAAATGCTAAAACAAAGAGCTCGTTCTGTACCTTCCATAGGATCACTGTAACTAGAGCCAAAAGGAGGAGGCCGCCAATGACACTTCCTATGATTATACCAATAGGAATGTCTCCAGTCGCTCCTTCTTTACTCACTGTAATTTTTATCTGCAGCAGAGTCAGGAAAAAGTAGATAAAGCATATTACCACAACCATTATATATATGTACACACTCAGTAGGGTTGTTCCAATGAATGAAAGTATTGTGTATCGACAATAGCCAGACATATTGCCTGTTGCTGAAGCCTTTGACAACAAGGTGATTATTATAAGCATGCTAGTAAAAACCTGATTAATATATATAATTAATAATACAATGTGGTGCGTTATAACCAATCACACACAATTCCATTGATTTTATGAATGCAATGGCCAATCAGAGGCATCGATGAAACACCGCAGTTTTGTTGCTCAGTGCATGCGCTCGCTGTAAATGTTCTTCGCTCGTTTTCTGTAGCAGCTGTTTGAATAACCAAGGAAATGTAAGCGTTATAATTAGTTTACTTACAATTTTTATATTCAATCGTTATCATTTTAAATACAAATAATATTACTTAGTTTGATTACTCTCTGGATATAAAACTAGTCAAGTAAACAATAAAAAAAAGAGGAACAGTAAATACTTAAATAAAGGAGCATTATAATATTGTGTATTGGCTTAAATATTTAAATATTAGTTGTATTTCACACACACACACACACACACACACACACACACACACACACACACACACACATATATATTTACATAAATTTAAAGGAAACCTATTTGACTTTGTGGTCTGTTACACAAGTAATCTTAATTAAAGACATTGAACTACTTCATTCCAAACTTCTGCTTCTCGAGTATGTCATTTTAAGAATGTTTAGGCTTTTTATGGGAAAACATAACAAAAGTGCTTAAAACGAGCATACTGGACAAAAACCAACTTCCTTGTTAGTTCTTCTGATGAACAGAACAGCTATGTTCGTCAACCAACAAAACTAAACCAGCCAAGCACAGAAAATCATCTAGGCCAAGCTGATTTCGGTTATTATTTAAGCAAAGTTGAACATCTTAAAAACAACTGAAAGACGGGGATGAACTGACCTGTTGCTGTTTGTGTGTGATGACTATGAGATCAGGCTGAGATGTGTGTATCTCAGAGCTTCCAGCCACTAAAACCGTCTGAAAATCAGCCTGGAAGGAGATAAAGAGTGGAATAAAGCTTCTGCTCAGGACAGATAACAGAAGTAGATAGGGCTCAAGCACCTCAAGAGACACTCACAAAGGCAAATGTGCCATTCCAGATCCTAGTGGTGATGTTTACGAAGTAGCTGGTCTTCACCTCCAGATCTTTGAGGACACAAGTTATGGTTTCACATTTTGCTGCCTTACAATCCTGGAAATGAAAAAAAAAAAAAACGTATTTTACACTAGCATATATTATTATAATTTCAAATGTGATTATTTTTCAAAATGTCATTTATTCCTGTGATCAAAGCTGAATTCTTAGCATAATTTCTCTAGTTTTCAGTGTCACCAGCCTGATCTTACAACATTCTTTATGTATTTTACGAGGTGGCTAATTTGTATGAATTTGTATGAGCTCATTAGTACAAATTCAAACGATTTGTGCTAAATCGTACATATTTTATGAGATGAACAATTCATATGAATTTTTACGAATGACCTAAACCTACCCATCACTGGGGTCTAGACAAATTGTACAAAATCGTATGAGTGAGGTCGTACGAATTAGCCACCTCGTAAAATATGTACAAATTGGTCGTGAGATAGCGTCACACGATCCTTTAGAAATCATTCTATTATACTAATGTGCTGCAAAGAAACATTTATTATTATTATATTTAAAACCCAGAACGCCTATATTACAGCATGTATAATTTAACATAAACACACACACATACTGACCAGTTCTGCTGTCCCTCTGAAGCTCTCTTTAGTGAAGTGGGCCGTGTGTGTTTTCTCTCTGATCCTCAGTGGGTCAATCAGATGGCTGCTGTCACACTGCACATTTACAACCTACTCAGCAGAAACACAGATTAATGTTCTGGTTTTTCATCCCAGTGGTAGTTACAGTATAAATACTTATGCAGTTAAATACTTTATTTGAAAAGAAATTGATTTCCTAATGCATTTTAATAGAGCATTATTTATTCTCACAGGTGCTGTTTGGACTGAAGTCACATATAATAAAGGATTTGCAGCTTTGGTGCTAGAGGGCAGCGAGATGGTCAGACGAGCCTGGTTGATTGGGAAAGTTCCTGTTGAAACCTGCAGAAAGACATGCTTCAAATAACTATCGCATAGTCCACATTGCTAACTCTAGAGGGAAACATAGTAGTTTAATGTGAAATATAGTGTTGTTTTTACTCACTCGTAATGTAATGTCGAATTCTGGGCCGATGTCATCGAAACCTGAGACAGTATGTTTGACTTGATCCTCAGGACCAATCCCGCAAAAATCCAAGTTTAAGTTTCTAGAAAAATTATTTAAAATAATAAATGGAACTACAGTTTTTACATTACAAAAACGTATGAGCCCTTTTCTGTGTGATAGAGGTCAAGGTTAATATGCAGTATAATATATATAGTATATATAATAAGTCTGCATAATCATATTTCTTATTATAATCAATTTCTTATTATTATCAATGATGAAAACAGTGATGAAAACTAAAACTGAAGACTGGAATAATGATGCTAAAATGTAGCTTGAAAACACAAGAATAAATGACATTTATAAATATATTGCAATAGAAAACTGTTATTTTAAATCAAATAAAAGTAGTCTTGGTGAACAGAAGAGACTTCTTACATAAAATCGTAAGTATTTCAAGTGTTTGACCACTTCACAAGCACATACAGGTTATCGGAGCATGACTTTGACCTCTGACCTGGTGAGGATGATTTCAGCATTGTACTGGACTGGGATGAAGAGAGAGACCTTGTTATCAGATGTCACTTCCTCCTCGCTGTCACTGGAAATGGTTATGTGTTGGGTTATTTACAGCTGAAACCAAACAGTTACACAAAAGCTGGTAGAGAACTGTGTTAACAACAAGTACTTTTACCTTTGCACTTCAAAGTTCACAACAGCCTGTTTCTCGAGGTGATTTAAGTTGAAGTCAAAGTGGATCTCAAATGTTACCTGATGATGAGGCAAAATGACATTATTGAAGAAAACAAAAAGTGTGTATGGTCTCACACACACACACACACACACACACACACACACACACAGATGCTTTTCTCTTACCGTCTGGCCAGGCGTCAGGGTCGGGTATCCAACTCTGCAGTCGAGTGAGCCTGCTTTTGAACTGCATTTCACCTCAGTGTTGTCTGCCTGCACACACAAGCAAGAGGATTCACAGAGACAATTTCTCGTACACAAACCAGAGCAGACTTATGCCAGAACACGAAACGGTGGGCGTACAGGTGGTGTGAAAGAGGCGTAGAACAGGTTACTGGAGAAGTTAGCAGACACTCTTGTGTTGTACGCATTTTCCTTCATGTTCATTACTGTCACGATGAAGGACAGTCTTCTTCTGTCAGGACTGACTAGAAGTGAAGATGAGCTGCAAAACACAACAAAATCTTTTTACATTTCAGGATTCTGGTTCTTTTAATACACCTAGATCTGCTGCTAGTCATTGATTGTTTTGGGTTGACTCTTAAAGGGACAGTTCACGCTAACAAAAATGCTGAGTCCTAGAGATCCTAGAGATTCCCAAACGTTTTTATCAGCAGAACCTGATTGACTTTTTACTTGAAGCGGTCCTTGATATTTGTAATTAATTTTAATAATTCAACATCACATTCGCATGTTAATGTTTCTCTGATATCAGTTAATGTAACCTGACATGCATATAAACAAATAATGTGATATGCTTCAAATATCTATTTTAGAACATGTTTACTAAACAGGAAAAATAAGTGTGAGAGCGTAATTTCAAAACAGCGCAGATGGGCGTGGAAATATCTGCGGGTGATTTACTGACAATGTACAATTTAAAGAACACAGACACAACATCTCATTTACATATCGACCAACGCAATCTACCAAGCGCAGCACCAATTAGTGGAAGGATATGTTCGGATTCGGATAATATGCTTTTCTGGCATTCCAAATAAATTAATACTTGTGGGAAAAAATCCCCTTCTTTCTACAAATGCTCTCTCTGTTCTCTGTGGTGCCTCTTCCTAGCGACAACAAATGCAGCCATTTCAAGCACAAAATAGTTTAAGACATGCTTTTTTGGAGTGTTAAAAAATGTGGAAACCTTAGTAATTATAATTATAAATAATTATAAATATCTGTGTGTGTTCTTTGTATATTTATTATGTATATATAAATACATACACATGAATGTATATTTTTTGGAAAAATATGTTGTTAATATATTAAATATATTTATATATAATATAAATTATATGAATAATAATATTAAATAATATGAATAGAAATGTATACTTGTAAATATGTTTAAATATTTTCACTATTTTACATATATTTTCAACTATATACTGTATATTTGTGTATTTATATATACATAATAAATATACACACTCATATATTAAATATTATATATACATATATATATATATATATATATATATATATATATATATATATATATATATATATACATACATACATATATATACACACACAAATATATATATATATATATATATATATATATCTGTATGATGTTTTAATTTATTTTTATTAAAAATTTTGTTTCAATAATTTAGGGACTTATATATCAACTTATTTCAGTTATTTTTGCTTTTGTTTTCAAGTTAAAATTTTCATCTCATATTGACATTCTTAGAAGTTTTACCATTTTACATTATACTTTACTTGTGTGTGTGTTTGTGTGAAGGTTACCTAGATACATTAACAGCTTTCACAGTCAGCTTCAGGTCACAAGAGCATTTGTCATCAGAGCCACAGTCCTTTACAAAAGGGATCTGAACAAACAGGAATACATTTGAGACAAACTTTGAAATGACTGAAACTGATAATGACTGACTCTTAACTAAATTTAGAGGGGATCTTACGAAAAATTCCCAGGCTTTGGGCTGAAATGCATCCAGGACAGGCCCTGTCTCTGAATTCTGTGGACTGATGTCGACTCGCAAAGCAACTGGACTGACAAAATCAGGGGTCTCCTGTTAAACAATAAAAGCATCTGTGTAAAATGATCAGTCAAGCACTTTTAAATGAAATGAAGCTAGACAACAGAGTATTGTTATTTTGAACAACATGTGGCTTGTAGCAAGTGGCAAAAACTCACCTGCACATAGACATAATGATCAACACAGATTTCTTTGTCAGAGACACTGAGAGATTTCTGGATCAGACGCTCTGAGTTGTCAAACTGGGCTCTTGAAGTGTCTCTAGATGACTGCAGGCCAGCGTCAAGAGTCAGGTTGTACTTGATATCTAAACAAAAGTGTAATTTTATTCACTTTCATGGAGATTTTTGGAGCAATTAACATACATGAGATACAAAACACATGAGAGACGACCTTACCTACTTTACCCGCTAATACTGTGGGTCTGAATGTTGATCTGAAACAGACTTTGGCACTAACACACGACACCATCCTTCCTCCGAACATGCAAGGTTTACTCAGAATGCTGATCTTCTCAGGGCTGAAGGAGACCGTTGCTGTGACAGCTGCAACTGTCCTTGACCTGAGATCACAGATACTGTATGAGCATCATGCTTTCATTATGATTTTATAGATCTTAAACAACTAGATGGAGATCCTCACCAGAGCTGCACTGCTTTCCCAGCCGCTCCGACTGAAATATCAGGGATCGAGTCAGCGTTCATATCACCACGACTATCTAAAGAGCGTCCAAAGAAACGAAACGCTGGGCCCACTGTAGATCCAAGTATTTTCTGCAGAAAATAAGAAGAGAGACAACTAAATAAGAAGACTTGTTTAGTACGAAGGGACATTTTACAGCATTTTACACCCTTTACAGTATACATATATATATATATATATATATATATATATATATAATTATTAGAGTGCTCTACCTGAGAGCTCTGCTTTCTGATGGTTTTTCTTTCTCCATAGTAGATGTAAATGGCACCTTGGCCATTGCCTTCCAGCGGAGCACCAACCACAACGTCTCTGAAGCTGTCCAGGTTTAGATCGGGGACAGCAATGATGGCCGTCCCAAACCGAGCATTCTCTGACGTGGAGGGTCCCTCTAACCTCCCCTGGTTGCTTAAGATGCCCTGAGAACAACATGAGGCAATCTTTTTAAACACGAGGACCTGTTTTGAATTAAGATTAGTTTTATGGGCAGTAAATGTTTCACATTGGTAATGGTGTAGAGGTAGACTCTTCCTGTTTCAGATTTCTCCTCGCTCATGTACATCGGCGCTCCGACCAGCAGCAGATCCGTCACACCGTCAGCGTCCACATCGACAGGACAGAGAACGCTGCCAAAATAAGAGCCGATCTGCAAACCACACACCACACTGATCTAAGACAGGACTTGAGTGTGTAACACAGCTAAAACACATTAAAGATCACAGACAGACGAGTACCTGATCTCCTCTCTGTGAATCTATGATGAGCGGCTGATTCTGGCTGTTCATACTGTAAACTACAACCAGTCCTCTGTGAACGGCACGAGGAGCACCGGCCACATAAAACTCAGACGAGCCGTCAATCACAGACGCCACAGAGTATCCTGAACACAAGACAGCAGAAAATGCATTTGTTTCATCAAAAATACAGTAAAAGCTGCATGTTACACTACCATTCAAAATTTTGGGGTAAATGTTTTTTGAAAGGAGTATATGCTCAGCAAGGCTATATTTTTTTGTAAATAAAAATACAGTAAAACAGTAATTTTGTGAAATATTATTGTAATTTAAAATAACTATTTTCTATGTGGATATATTTTAAAAGGAAATGTATTTCCGTGAAGGTAAAGCTGTGTTTTCAGCATCATTACTCCAGTCTTCAGTGTCACACAATCCTTCAGAAATCATAATTATTTGCTGATTTGATGCTCAAGAATTAATTCTGATCATTATCAATGTTTAAAACAGTCGTGCTGCTTCATATTTTTTATTAGGATTGTTTGATGAATAAAAAAGCTTTTATTTGACCAGCATTTATTTGAAACAGTGAACTAATATTTATGATCAGTTTAATGCATCCTTGCTGAATAAAAGTGTTATTTCATTTAAAAATAAAATCTTACTGACCCCAAACTTTTGGACAGTAGCATGGATATGAAAAAAGACCTCTATATATTTTCTTTCGTTCATTCAGAATACTTTAAAGTTAATTTTCTGGCTGGCTCACCAAGTAATGAACTGTGGTTTCTGTCATCCAGGATTTTCTCGAAAGCATTTTTGTGGAAAATGTGTGATTTCCCAGCTGTGTGATGGACGACGGTCCCGCTCCATCCATACGCTCCGACAGCACCCAGCATGATCACATCCTGTGGGATAAAATGCCCCCCTGTCATGCCTTCAATTCTTCTGAATCAGTATGGCACATTAGAAATCAGTTAGATTACTCAATCAGATATTTTGAAAGATTACTGGCACCTTCTTATTAGTCTGATGTGCGCTGAATCCAACTTGGGACATCTCCAGTTGAAATTCCTGACCTTGACTGGTGCCTCAAATGAAAAAAGGCAAAATATTTGAATGCTTATCCTAATTCAAAGCTGTTTTTTTAAGATAAAAAGGTTGACACCGGATGAACAAATTCATTATTAATTTGGCATATGTGAATGATTTACCTTCAATGTTAAAGATCCTGTCCCCCAGCGTTCCTGCGATATAGATCAGCGCTTGCTCTGATGACACATTGAACATGTAGTTCTCTGTTGGAGTGCTAGCGATCAATTCAATCTCCTCGATGAATTTTTGAATATTGGCACTTTCCTTTAGAATCTGAATAAATTCATAGATGACAGTTAATTCAAAAATGATGTTCGTCTCTTTAAAGAAATAAAAACCGTAAAATTAGGCACTTTAGTATAAAATTTTAAACAATGAATAATTAAAATAGTTTATGTTCTGTAATGAATCTCACTACTAATTGTATTTCACATAAATTGAGCATCGCGTTAGTTCAGTCAGGCCACGTTAGTCACGCTTGCATCAGCTGACAGTCAGTTGTTCCTGACGTCTACCAATCCAGTCTTTACACCTATCACCTGCGGTCTATTTAAATTCCCATTCTTCAGTGTCTCTTCCATCGCATCGCTGCTTGCAATTAACTCCCTCCTCCAACCCCAACTCCACCAACTGAACATGCAATCCGATCTAACTTTGTTCTTTCTTTACAGTGTCTTCATTGGAAGCAGTCTCTATCACATTTTGTTTACAACACACGTAATTGTGAATTGTAATTATGTATGCTTTAATGGTTCTGTTCTGTACCCCAGGGGGGTTTGTCTTGCTGCTCTCCCCGCTCTGTCCAAGCATGGCTGCATGGACAGGCGTGTGGAGTGTTGCCCAGAACATAACCATACCGCCAACACTAACTGTATGCAATTATAATTGTCATAAATATACTTGACGGAAGTGGTCATGATTGAATGTTCTCTCATTTCAACTTGTATGATAGATCAAAATGCATTATCGTATTGTATCTTGTTGACGTAATGCTTTTTTTTTCATGTTGATCTCTCTTTCACTCACAGCAATGCCAAAGCGAATGATGCCATCTTTGTTGCATCTCTCAATGACCTCTGGACCTTTATCACCATCAGCAGATTCTCCATCTGTAACCACCACCAACACCTTGGTGGCACCAGGACGGCCACCATTTTCTGGAAGGAAAGCTGTCTGTCTGAAATACAAACAATGTTTTATTTCCCCCACAAATAATAAAGAAAAAAAATAAGAAATAAATTCAAATAAAAAATACCTGGCCTTGTCAAGTGCTTCAAAGGTGTTGGTATCATATCCAGTTATTTGATTAATACCAGAAGCTTCTGAAAGAACTTTGTCTCTATTTTGGTCAGAACTAAAATGATAATGAAACGTCAAATCCTCTGAATACTGCATTATACTGACCTAAAAAATAAACAGAATCCCAATTAAGTCATATCATATAAATCAAAGAAAAAATCAGTTCAGATAAAGGTTAATAACAGTACTTACTCGAGTTTTATCTGGTCCGATATCGAGATTTTCCAGAAGCTTAATGAGAAAGTTTGTAACATCAGGCCATGGATATATACTGTTTGATCCGTCCAAAACAATGCCAACATCTATTGGCCCACCACAAGCTGAAAGAGAAATTCAGATTAAGAATCACTCACTTATCCTATTAAATATTTTGTACACTTCTGACCGTACGAAATAAGATGTACTTTGAATGGCAGGAGAGAAGGATGACTGGATCGTAAACTGTGGGCTCACTTCAGCACAGACTCCTGGGTAAAAATACTGACTGCCACAGCGCTGAGCCCACAGAGGACCACACGTCTGAAACACAAACATGCCATCGGCTTTCTACAGTTTCCTCCATTATGTTGAGCAATGTTTTCAAAAAGGAGTAAGATCCGGCCCCCTGATGGGGACACAATGCTACTGCAGCATACCATCAACATGTCAGGTTTAGCCATTGGAGTGAGAGTCAGGCCCAGACTCATGTTGACATTGATGCTCTGCACATCATCTATGCTGATAGAGTCTGTCAAGACACAGATATATTTCCATGACAGGTAGGAAAAATTTGATAATTCTGATTTAATGGACTTTAAAGGACTTAAAAAGTATTTTGGTGTCAGATAGTTTTAAATAATCTTGGTGTACCATGTCCAAAAGCCCATGTTCATACCACAATACTTTTTGTAAGTGCATGATTATTTAAAATAAAGAGAAATTTACCTGCAAGGTTTAGTTTCTGGCAAGGGAGTGTTCTGGAAGCACTGATGTCACACTTATATATGTCTCCTTTTCTATTCTGAGGGTATCCACTCCAGGGAGAACCCACCAGCAGCCTGAGCAAAAATAACCATTCGTCTATGCAATCAAACTAATTATGCATGCAAATGACTCAATTTTTAAACGTACTTATGATATGTTTCCCTATAATTAGGGTATATTTCAACCAAAAATGATCTTCAGGCAATTCAAGATGTAGATGAGTTTGTTTCTGCATCAGAATAGATTTGGAGAAATGTAGCATTACATCTTGCTCACCAATGGATCCTCTGCAGTGAATGGGTGCCGTCAGATAAGTGGTGTGTGTGAATCACTTGTGGATTATTGTGATGTTTTTATCAGCAGTTTGGACTCTCATTCTGACGGCACCCATTCAATGCAGAGGATCGACTGATGAACAAGTGATGTAATGATACATTTCTCCAAATCTGTTCCCTTGATAAAACAAACTCATCTACATCTTGGATGACCTGAACGTGAGTACACTGTTGAGAAATATTTTGTTTTTAGAGGGGAATGTTCCTTTAAGATTGGTAGAGTGCCAAATACTTTTCCCTAAAAGTTGACTGGTATTCTGGACAAGAATTAGTCATTAACAAAGCAGTCTCAAATCCCCCACTGTAATCTGTGAGTGAACCGTGATTCATAGCACCAGTCCAACACTTTTCAAAAATAGACTTTAAATCCACAATGCATTTTTATACATTTTGATCATGTGGTGTGTGACATATCTTACCATTTTCCTTGATCATTGCTTATCTGTTGTACAGTGTAGCCAAACTCTTCTACCACAAGACCTGAGAAGATCTTAGCCCCTGCTGTTCCCACATTGAAACCCTGAGTGTGAGCAATACAGAAACCTGCGAGGAAAAGTTTGATATTCTCAGCTCTGATTTTAGACCCTATTTTGTTTGGAAATGTATATTCACACACAGTATATTTAATACGATTCTAGTTCTACAAAAAACTTTTTTCCATGAGACATCTGACATTGGTAAGCCTTTTTTATGACCAGCAGTATCTCGGCATATTTCAAACAATACTGATAAGCTGAAGTGAGAACCCAACCCTTTCTAAACTTTACACCAAACACACCTTCACTACAAACCATGACATCTTCACTAAACTATTATCCACAGATTTATCTGCATCAACACAGATTTATCATGTCCGAATGTGTATTTTTTTTTAATAGTATAGATTCCAAGAGTGAGTGAGTAAATAAATACATAAAATCGATGTTAGTTTTCATACAGAAAAATATATAAATAGATACATTTACCTGAAAAGCATAATTAGTTAAATTAATAGTTTAAATCTAAATTTTTTTAATTTGCCAAAGATTCATAGTTAAAACAATAAAGAAATGTCATGGGTAGGAAAAAAAAATTATTCAGCATACAGTATTTTGTCCTAAAGTACAATTGTACAATACATACAATTTAAATAGTACTTTTTTCAGTTGCTCTTAGGTTAAGATATTTTTACAGACAGTTTACTAAGTATATAAAACAGTTTCTTTATAGAACAGGACCAACTTTATATTAAGTGGCCTTAACTACTATGTACTTAGATTTTAATTAATAATTTAGTACAATGTACTTATTGTGTACATACATGTTTTTACATTGTACTTATATTTTTTTTTTAAACTACATGCGATTACATCTGTATTTAATTTCTGTAATTACATTTATAATTACACTGTTGACCCATACCTTACACCTTAACCCACCCTTAAACTTATCCATACCTCCAACCCTCTCCCTAACCTTACCCCTATCCCACCTCAATAGCAGCAAAAGTGTTTTACAATACAATATGAACACAATAAGTACATTGTACTTATTTTTTATGTAAGTACATAGTAGTTAAGGCCACCTAATATAAAGTGGGACCATAGATCCTTACCACAAAATCTTCATTTGTTGCAGCTTTAATATTAACATGTCTGTCCATCCAAATGAAAACTATGAAGATTAATAACTTGTAAGCATCATTAAGTAAGCAAAACAAGTACTTACCCTGCAATAATATCAGTAGTATCACAACTTTTTCCACTTTGTCCATTGCTGGAGAAATGGTTAAGAAAGAGTAGATAGCGATGTCTCCAGTCCTGCTGTAACTGTTAATAATGAAACAACCTAAACTATTCCCATGGCTCATAGGATGTGATGTCATAGCAGCGCTCCCATACTATGGCAAGCCAAATTAACTTTTATTCATTCGCAGAATATGTATTCTTGATATCAACAATTCAATTTTCACTAGTAAAAATGTTCATTCTCAATATCAACAATTACATTTCCACTAGTAACAATTAGAATTTTTGATATCAACAATTCAATTTCCACTAGTAACAATGTTAATTCTTGATATCAGGAATAGTATTTCTACTAGTAACAATTGCTATTTTTGATATCAACAATTCAATTTTCACTAGTAACGATGGTCCGTGTATATTTTGGTCATTTGATTTTCTATTTAAAAATAAATAAAGATAAATGAGAAACGGTTTGATTTTCGTTTTTTCATTTGTTTAAATTTATTTTTTTGACCAAACAGAAATTCATTTATTCAATGACATTTGAATTTTACTGTAGGGCTATATGATCTACAATGACATGAAATATGCAGATTCTTAGCCTACTAATTTTATTCTATGCCTATTTAAGAAAAACCTCACATGTAGCCTAACATGAAATACAATTACAAAAGAAAATACAAAAATACAAAAGAAATACAATTTCTTACTAGTAAAGACCTTTATTTTTGATATCAGTAATCACATGGTTGCTAGTAACGACACGTATTCTTGATATCAAAAATGACGTCATCAGAAATGCAGAAATGCGTTTAGCATATCAAAAATGAAATTACAACTAGTAATACACATAATTCTTGATATCTTTAACTTTATTGTTGCATGTTAAAATTACATTTTCACTAGTAAAAGTTGTTATTTTAGATATCATGAATTCCTTTTTGGATATGTGCATAGCAATGAACTCCTTTTTGGATATGTGCATAATTTAATGACGAGTGCAACCCTTTATGAATGTTTATTGCTGATAGATGACAAAATAAAGAGCCCAAATGAGAATGGGCACATTCGATTGCTCTCTCATGAAAATAAAACACTCCTGTAGGCTGTTTTTAATAATTATTTTGTTTTTATTTTGGCACAGTTTATTTAACTCCGCCTACCAACGTCTGGTAGTGTTAAACAATAATATAAAAAGACTTTAGTTTTCTGTTCTGTGGTGCAGATGGTAGAGCACAAAGCCTTCAGATAGTGTCAAGCGTGTGGCGGTGACCAGGTGAGGAGTACAAAGACAATGTGTCTTGCCTTCAGTCAAGCAGTGGAAGTGTCATGGTCTGGGGCTGCATGAGTGCTGCCGGCACTGGGGAGATACAGTTCACTAAGGAGAACCATGAATGCCAACATTTACTGTGAAATACTGAAGCAGAGCATGATCCCCTCCCTTTGGAGACTGGGCCGCAGGGAAGTATTCCAACATGATAACGATGCCAAACACACCTTCAAGACGACCACTGCGTTGCTAAAGAAGCTGAGGTGAAAGGTGATGGATTGGTCAAGCACGGGCATCCTCAAACTGAAGGTGGAAGAGCGCAAGGTCTCTAAGATCTGGAAGAGGACTCCAGTGGCAACATGTGAAATCCAAGCCCAAGAGGGTTAACATTGAAATGGTTGAGACAGACATGAGAAAGAGGTTCAATAGACTTTATCATTCCCCTTGTCCACCGATGCTTCAAGAACTGGACAACATGTTATATAAAAATTATTCATATTAGGACAGGACTCATTCAGGTTGCCAGCAATATTACCAAAAAAAAAAAAAAAAAGTCCAGTAAAATGTTTGTATGATGCATTATTTCCTTTTATGGTTTTCCTTTTTTTTTTTTTGATGTATTAGAAGAAATTGTAATAAAACCAAAAATAAACACCTGAAAAAACGACATGAAGTTACTTTTAAAACTAAATTAATACCTTGTTCACTTTTCCTTTTAATTATCCGAAGGACTGGGTGGCCAATAAAAAGAAACAGCATCAATTTACTTTTTTAAAATTAACAAACGAACAAAAAAAAAATTAATCCAGCCATAATATAATTTTCACGTTTCAACGACAAAACAAATAAATAAAGGAGGAGCCGTTTCTGCACATGGACGTTCTTCTGCCCTCTTTGGCCAATGCTGAAGCTAGAACGAGGGGTGTCGGAAAATCTCATTAATATTCATGATCTCCTTTATTTTTTATATCAGTAATCACGTGGTTACTAGTACAGATGTCAATTCTTGATATCAACAATTTAATTGTCACTAGTAACAATGTTAATTCTTGATATCAACAATTTGATTTTCACTAGTTAAACTGTTGATTCTTGATATCAGGAATTAGATTTCTACTAGTAACAATTGCTATTTTTGATATCAACAATTTAATTTCCACTAGTAACAATGTTAATTATTGATATCAACAATTCAATTTTCACTAGTAACAATGTTAATTCTTGATATCTGTAATTGTATTTTCACTAGTTAAATGTCACCATAGGCTTCCATTCAAATTTAATTGTTGATATCAAGAATTGCTTTCTTACTAGTTGAAATTCCAATCTCACATATCAGAAATACAATTCTTAATAGTAAAGACCTTTATTTTTGATATCAGTAATCACACGGTCACTAGAACCGACGTCAATTATCAAGAATTAAATTTTTGATATCAACAATTACATTTCCACTAGTAACGACACGTATTCTTGATATCAAAAATGACGTCATCAGAAATGCAGAAATGCGTTTAGCATATCAAAAATGAAATTACAACTAGTAATACACATAATTCTTGATATCTTTAACTTTATTGTTGCATGTTAAAATTACATTTTCACTAGTAAAATTTTTTTATTTTAGTTATCATGAATTCCCTTTTGGATATGTGCATAGCAATGAACTCCTTTTTGGATATGTGCATAATTTAAAGGAATAGTTCACCCAAAAATCATAATTATGTAATTAATAACTTACCCTCATGTTGTTCCAAAACCATAAGACCTCCGTTTATCTTCTGAACACAGTTTAAGATATTTTAGATTTAGTCCGAGAGCTCTCAGTCCCTCCATTGAAGCTGTGTGTACGGTCTACTGTCCACGTCCAGAAAGGTAAGAAAAACATCATCAAAGTAGTCCATGTGACATCAGAGGGTCAGTTAGAATTTTTTGAAGCATCGAAAATACATTTTGGTCCAAAAATAGCAAAAACTACGACTTTATTCATCATTGTCTTCTCTTCTGTGTCTTCTCTTCTCATATCCGGTTCGCGAACGAATCATTTAATGTTACCGGATCTTTTTGAAACAGTTCCCCAAATCGAACTGAATCGTTTTAAACGGTTCGCGACTCCAATACGCATTAATCCACAAATGACTTAAGATGTTAACTTGTTTAATGTGGCTGACACTCCCTCTGAGTTAAAACAAACCAATATCCCGGAGCAATGCATGCACTCAAACAGTACACTGACTGAACTGATGTGAAGAGAGAGATGAACACAGAGCCGAGCCAGATAATGACTCGTTCACGAGTCAAGAACTGGTTGCATCGGTTTTCGGATCAGTAGTTCTTTCTGACAGTTCGATTCAATAAACCGGTTGAAGAAAACGGTTTCGTTCACCGGTTCTTTTGCGCTCGACGTAATGGCGTCATTGGCGATGATTGCAAGCCTTCGGTTTACCTGGGCTCATAACATTAGCACAGAATCAGTTCAGAATCAATCACCAAAAGAATCAGTTCGGTTCAGACGCTCTGTGTGTCGGTCTGCTTCACGCTGAATCACACATGCGCAGTATCATCAGCTCCTCAGTTCTCGAATCGGACACGTCTGACAGAAACAGTTCTTGACTAGTGAACGAGTCATTATCTGGCTCGGCTCGGTGTTCATCTTCAGTTCTCTCTTCACAGCAGTTCAGTCAGTGTACTGTTTGAGTGCATGCATTGCTCTGGGATATTGGTTTGTTTGAACTCAGAGGGAGTGTCAGCCACATTAAAAAAGTTAACAGCTTAAGTCATTTGCGGATTAATGCGTATTGGAGACGCAAACCCATAGACTGTAAAAAATATGGACAAAGCGTCTGTGACGTCACCCATAGACTTTCTGAAGAACGGGTTTAAAGCCGTTTATGGGGGGTATGGGCTGAGCCATCTTGGAAAATCTTGGGAAATCCTAACCCCGCGCGATTCACTCAGCTCGCTCTGCAAATTCGATTATCTCTGTGTATATTTTAGGCAACGAAGTATGTTATAAAACACCATACTAACTATTTTCGTTTTCATTAAAAGAAATCTTAAACATTATAGCCACACAAATGTGGTTCAGGCAACGCATATTGATTATATTCAACTACACATAATGTTTGCCTATTTATGAAAAAACTAAATATAAAACACAAACCTGCCTCTTTTCATTTTAAATATAATATAAAAATATTAAACATTTTACGTTCCAGGCAATATGTGCATTTGTACTAAACAACAGATTTTGCAGTAAACAACATTACAGATCATCTTCGTTGTATTAAAATTTAAAATGACAAAACTCAACCCAGTCTCTTTTTGTTAAATTTCAGTTTTATCAATATTAGCCATTATAAAAGTATAAGTAAAAGGTATAAGAAGCTATACAAATAAAGCAAACAATTCAGTTAAACATACAAAGTCAGCGCTCTAGTCTAACCATACATCGGTAAAGTTAAATAGCTTATAAAGTTATGAAACTTCCCCTCAGCCAAAACGATTGCCCAGGGAAAAAATTATAGATTTACGAGACCAAAAATCGCCCATTAGATATACACAAGATGAATTATATCTCATGTTTAACCACTACAGAGACGCCAGAGTCCGCGGCATTGGCAGCAAACTTTAGAAGGTCTAGCCGAGGAAAGACTGCTTCAGGCGGGCTACATGAACACCGAGCGCCCGGTCATTGCTGGATCAACCGGATATAATTTTCATAAATCTTTAAATAAACCACAGATTTGAGCTTTAAACAACTACATTCTCGTCTGAAAACCTCTTAAAACTACATTTCATGATACAGAAACAGTAGTATTATATGTCAAGTGGTGCTGCCTTGTCAGCTGTCAATCAAGCTGTCACTCAAAGTTAACCACACCCTTATTGTCATATATTTTATATCTAAATACGATCTAAACTAACGAGTTAGAAAAAAATCACCCCCCTCACAGTTGTCAGGCACTCGGAAGCTATCGAAAAATACAATAAAAGTCCATGGGACCAACTTGTAAAAACATGAATTTATGCTGTGAAAACGGACATTTTAACATGGGGGCTATGGACATTTGCTCCCTTTTGGGACCTTCCCCTGGCGGATTTTCGATGTATTGCAGTTTTTCGCACTTCCGGGTAGGCTTCATTTTCCAGATCAGAATGTTGCCGCTTGCGCAAACCGTTTAAAACGATTCAGTTCGATTTGGTGAACTGTTTCAAAAAGATCCGGTTACATCGAATGATTCGTTCGCGAACCGGATATGACAAACTGCTTTGTTTTGAACTCTCTCACAACAGACATGGAAGAGAAGACAATGCTGAATAAAGTCGTAGTTTTTGCTATTTTTGCACCAAAATGTATTTTCGATGCTTCAAAAAATTCTAACGGACCCTTTGATGTCACATGGACTACTTTGATGATGTTTTTCTTACCTTTCTGGACGTGGACAGTAGACCGTACACACAGCTTCAATGGAGGGACTAAGAGCTCTCGGACTAAATCTAAAATATCTTAAACTGTGTTCCGAAGATAAACGGAGGTCTTACGGGTTTGGAACAACATGAGGGTAAGTTATTAATTACATAATTTAGCAATTTGGGTGAACTAACCCTTTAATGACGAGTGCAACCCTTTATGAATGTTTATTGCAGATAAACGATAAGATACAGAGCCCAAAAGAGAATGGGCACATTCGATTGCCCTCTCACGAAAATAAAACGCTCCTGTAGGCTATTTTTAATAATTATTTTGTTTTTATTTTGACAGACACTATTGAACTCCGCCTACTAACGTGTAGTAGTGTTTCTCAATACTACTAAAAGACTTCTTTCAATTATCAACCTCTATGGCGATAACAGTGTAAATTTATTAACCATCCATCTTGTCCACCGATGCTTTAAGAACCGTACAACATGTTATATAAAAATAACTCCTATTAGGACACCACTCATTCATGTAGCCATGTATGATGGAAGCATTATTATCTGTTATATTTTTTCTTTTAGTTGTATTTTTTATTTGATGTATTAGAGGAAAGTGTAATAAAACCAAAAATAAACACCTTATTATTATTTTTTTTACAATTACAAAAATTTTAAAAATTACTCCAGCCATAATATAATTAAAAAATGTCACTGAAAAAACAAATAAATAAAGGAGGAGCCGTTTCTGCCCATGGATGTTCTTCTGCCATCTTTGGCCAATGTTGAAAAAGGAGGAGTGTCGAAAATCTCATTCATATTCATGATCTCATTACCATAGTTATTCTTACATGTAAAAATGGCATATCTTCATATCTGTAAAAGTATTGTTACTAGTTAAAATGTTAAGATATCAGTAATTCTATTTTCACTAGTTGCAAGGACAATTTCAGATATCAGCTGCCTTTGTTGATATCAATAATTACTTTGTTACTAGTAAAAAAGTGAATTCTTGATATCAACAATTTAGTTGTTACTAGTTGAAATGTTATTTCTTGATATCAGTAAATCTATTTCAACATGTTACAATTGTTATTTTTGATATCTGAAAATTAATTTCTGATATCAATATAATTTCTGATATCTAAAATGGCTTTCTTACTAGTAACAATTACATTCATGATATCAGAAATGAACATTGTCACTCGTGACAATTAAATTGTTGATATCAAGAATTAAATTGTTGATATCAAGAATTAAATTGTTGATATCAAGGATTGACATCCGTACTAGTAACCGTGTGATTACTGATATCAAAAATAAAGGTCTTTACTATTAAGAATTGTATTTCTGATATGTGAAATCGGAATTTCAACTAGTAAGAAAGCAATTCTTGATATCAACAATTAAATTTGAATGGAAGCCTATGGTGACATTTAACTAGTGAAAATACAATTACAGATATCAAGAATTAACATTGTTACTAGTGAAAATTGAATTGTTGATATCGAAAATAGCAATTGTTACTAGTAGAAATCTAATTCCTGATATGAAAAATTAACATTGTTATTAGTGGAAATGTAATTGTTGATATCAAAAATAGCAATTGTTACTAGTAGAAATCTAATTCCTGATATCAAGAATGAACATTTTAACTAGTGAAAATTGAATTGTTGATATCAAGAATACATATCCTGCGAATTAATAAAAGTTAATTTGGCTTGCCTATTGGCATTCCCAGGTTAAAAATGATTGATATCAAGAATTTTAATTTTTACTAGTTGAAATAATTCCTGATGTCAAGGATTAACATTGTTAGGCTACTAGTGGAAATGTAATTGTTGATATCAAGAATTAGCATTGTTACTAGTGGAAATGTAATTTTTGATATCAAAAATTCTAATTGTTACTAGTGGAAATGTAATTATTGATATCAAGAATGAACATTTTAACTAGTGAAAATTGAATTGTTGATATCAAGAATACATATCCTGCGAATGAATAAAAGTTAATTCGGCTTGCCATAGCGCTCCGGTAGAATTGCATCTTCCTTTCATGTTGACATTATGCAACATTGACCAATGACCAAATAAGGAAGCTGTAGTTTTTGAATGGTCGTGAAAGGGCGTCACACTTTTTATTGTACACTTAGTAAGTATCCAAATGAAAAAGGCATAGATAAAAATAGCAGATTATAAACCATCGAGAAACTATAAAAGGACACAACTTAGACATGGACACAAATTAGGCATGATATCATAATATTTTCCTGCGTTTCACTGGACTGCGCGAGGACAGGTGGGCGAAGGGGCGGAGTCATAGAGCTGAGGAAACGCTGCACTAGTCATCATACTCAAGAGTAAACGCGCCCACGGCAGACTGTGACACACACACACACACACACACACACACACACACACACACACACACACACACACACACACACACACACACACACAAGCAAACAATGATTAAACCAAGATTCCTGACGGGATTTTATCTCTCAGACTGGGATGATCATGTAATTGAGGAGTTTACCTAACTGGCATAGTTTTAAAGCAAACAGGAAATGTGTAAGCAATATCCCAGACAACTTGCTCAATTTCTGCTGAATTCTCCTAAGTTTATTCGTCAAGCCTCATGATGTAAGCCAAATATCTGGCCAGTGAAACACATATTTAAACCATGGTGTTTCGGATGTCATTTAGGAAGCAAAAAATATTGATGACTTAGTTTATTTGCTTGTTATCAATATCAGTTCATCCATCTAGATGTCACGTGCGAGGCACTCTGGTGTCATTTGCTTAATTATATTTTATCTGTACCAAAACTTTCAATTTATATCACAAACTTTTATATTTCTTATAATTTTATTTGATGATCATCTTTATGAACAAACCATTACCTTTGGGAAGTCGTAGCCTAGTGGTTAGAACCCCCAACTGTTCCCTGGGTGCCGCAGCATAAATGGCTGCCCACTGCTCCGGGTGTGTGTTCACAGTGTGTGTGTGTGAGTGTGTGTTCACTGCTGTGTGTGTGCACTTGTGATGGGTTAAATGCAGAGCACGAATTCTGAGTATGGGTCACCATACTTGGATGAATGTTACGTCACATTTTGTAGCGCAAATCGTTTTACTGGTTATATTGTTAGTCTTTTATAATTGCTAAATCTTCACATTTCAATAAAATAGCTTAAATGTAGCACTGCAAAATAAGATGGGTAAGCATGGTCATTCACTGCATTCATGTGGTTAAGAAACGCTATAAACTTTAGCTGGTTTCAGTCATCAGATTTGATTGTTATGCCAGTAGGTGGCAACAGGTGACTGTCTTAAAGGGATAGTTCGCCCAAAATTAAACATTTCTATTCTATTTCTTCTCTTCCGCGTCAGTCTTTGAGGCATGTTCACAGTACCACAATGCATACGTGTGCACTGCTCTGCTTGTAAACAAGGCACAGCGCATTCAGGTTCCCCGTCAGAATGCATGCATCAAGCATCTTAATTCGTGTTCTAAAGATGAACGAAGGTCTTACAGGTTTGGAACGACATTAGTATTTAACTTCCTCTGGAAATTATTTGAAAAAGTTCCAGTATCAGAACTCTGAAGTGGCCAACAACCGCATCTTTATTTGCGCCATTTAAAAAAAAAAAAAAAAACGTCAACAACCGGTGAATGGAGAGCGCTGTGATTGGAGGTGTTGTGTCATGGGTTTTCGTGATAACGGAGATGAAATGTGTTATGATATTTCATTCAAAAATAGTAGGTATGGCTAACCTGGCTAACCATAATCAGTATACTGACCAAGATTGGGATAGTTTCAATGATTGCTTCAATGTTGGATGTCTGAATACAGACTGTGAGTCTTAGGTGCCTCTAATGGGCAAGTGTATTTCATTAATGTGCACTGCATTTCATTAGCTTTGTACTTGTACTCTGCATAATGACAATAATAAAGTTTAATCTTATCTAATCTTATCAAAAAAAAAAAAGTATGGGGTTACAATTGGGCAGTGCCAATGAACTAGAGTGAACCAGTGAACTTTGGCTGACATTTAACAATATGTCAAGGATGGCACAAACAAACAAGTATGATGAATGGCCATAAGGACACCTGCATTTAGGGAGAGGGTGAGAACAAGGCAGAAATGGAAAATGGTTCAAACTAGCGAGAGCCTACGATTAGAAAGTAAACCAAAAAGAGTTCAAATTCATTATAGCCAAACTAGGACTGTGTTTGCTCAGAGACATGCAGAGTTTTGCTTAGCCATTGCTTTGGCTTTGTTTTGAACTGTTTACTTTGGTGGAGCAATAAACAATTTTTGTTGTAATTATGCAGATACTGATTTCCTGCAGTATATCTGGGCACAGTAGCCTTTTCCTAATCTGTTTAGCCAGTATCCTATTATTACAGTTTCAACTCAAGGTGCTTTTGACTGTTTGAGAAAATGGATGAGTGGCATGAGAGCATGAGAAAAGTGTCAACAGCGCGAGTCTCATGCTGAATGTGTAAGAGCTGGCAGCCCTGTGGTGACTGTTTCCTTGCTTCCTGGAATACTGTACTACTGTATAAAAATAGTACTGTATAAATAAAAACACACACAAAACATGTCTATTAAAGTGTCTAAATGATAAAATAAGCATTTATTTTTTCGACAAGCGCACGTTTTTTCGACAATATGTGCAAAGCTTTTTAAATCCGTGCTGAAACGTATGTACAATATGACAAACCAGTGCATTACATAGAAACTTCACAGCAGAGAATCTGACAGGTGCCCAAGACCGATGGTCTTCATCTGAGTGAGGCTTGATTATCTTGCATGTTTTCACCAAATTATTTAGTTTTTGTGTGACTGAAAGATGAATGCAGTTGATTGTAATATTTTATACAATAGAATCTTGGCATCCCATTCAACAAAAAAAATGTCTAAATGACACAAATATGAGAGTGGATGTTGACTTCGCAGTGCAAAAAATGAGTCACCTGAGAAGTCAAATGAGAAACACCTTTTAAACCCACACAGCAAAAACTAATTTCATGCCAACTTTAAAGAAAAAATAGTTTCTTGTGTTGAAATGACAGTTACATAATAAGATATATCATACACATAATAAGGCAGTACCACATGAATAAGAAACAAAGCCCTTTTTCTGAAACTTGCACAACACTGTTCACATCTTTGCATGCATTCTTTTTTTGCTTTACTAAGAAAAAAACTCAATTGATCAGTTTTCACCAACGACTGAGTGTTCATTTAAACCACCAATTAAATAAAATAAAGAATAATTAAATTATATTTTTGAATCGTAAAGCAGAAAAACAGAATTGGCAAACACTTTCTTTCTGTTCGTTTTCTCTAAATATAACATAAAATATAAAATAAAATATTCACATTTGGGGGTTAAATTGGACATTTGGCAAAAACAGGAACATGTTGAAAACATGTGCTTTGTGCTGATCAAAATATTTCAATGACCTTGCAATTTGCTTACATTGTCTTTAAGGATTTTATGAAGAAAATAATAGAAGAAAGGGAAAGTAACAAATGGACTTAAAAAGAAACCCCCCTGAAAAACAAACAAACAAAACAACAACAACTGTGGAACCAGAAACAATGCAATTACCACAAAACAATGGCTTGATGAATCATTAATTAATTACAAATGTATTTATGCTTTAATCTTGCTTTAATTCTTCTTCCCATTCAAAGACCCAGAGCTTCATAAATTAAGGCTCTCTTACACTCTATATGTATGTTTGATTGCACTCTTTGCAATATCTGTAATTTAGTCTCCTTTTGCATTTTGTATAATTTAACCACACATGTATAATGGTCCATTTTTGCACTGTGTGTGTGATATTTATTGGGATTCATAACTTAAATTCTCTATATTGTTAAAAAACTCTCTTCTACTCCAAATTAATATGAAGAGTCATTTTTAGACTAATCACCTTAAAAGTACAAGCACCTTGTCTTTCTGGTAATCTCCAAATATTTCTCTGTTTGTTTGATCTTCCTGACAACAGCAATACTAACTTAACCAATGGTGTGAGTTTAGGGCGGGGCTATTGACCAATAGGAGAGCGTTTGGGAATCCTGTTTGAAAACAGTCATTATTTAGTTTGGTGCTGTTATAGAAGTGCATGAATTACACTCTTTAGCTTTAACATTTCTGTTTCAGTCAAGTAATTGTTTTCCTGATATCTACACATGGCAAAAATTGAGCAAGAAAGTTGTGGGCTGTCCAATTTGATGATTCCAGACATTCACTGCAAGCTTCTGGAATACCTGAGAAATACTGCGGGCAAGGACACGCTTTCTACCTCAGGAAACAAGACAGGTAACACAATGAATACAGATGTTGTAATCATTTTGATAAAGCCATTACTTTAGCATCAACATGGTATTGCAAAAATAACTTTATATACACTTTAAAGCTTTACATTTACAGTACAGACCTTTCCCTCTTCATACTTCAAGACAAAAAGTGTGAAAAACATCAGTGCCAAAAAACTGCTTGAACAGTGAACCAAAAAAAGGAATGTGCCAATATTCATAGCCCATAACACTAATCAAAACAAATGCTTTGAAATGAAAAACGTCACTGTACAGTGCTTCATCAAAACAAGCTCTAAAAGTGAGTTACTGGAATAAACCTCTTGTCAAATACCAGTGTATGGTTCTGATTACGGGATTGCAGATCTCTGTAGATGTTGTCAGGACAGGTTCCTGATCCTTGCTATGCTGGCTGGTGGGGTGTTGAGTTCAGACAAGATGAACCTTTGGTGCTTTGCTGTCCAAGCTTGACTCGTGGTTTGGCAAAATGTCCACTAATCTTGTGGCATCTCAGAGGTTTACTTGAGTTCAAATTCAGTCGAATTTTGCAGTGAGCATGAGCAACATGAAAATACATCAATGTTTCAAGCAAAGCGCTGGGTTCTCTTTGGTATGCTCTACAATACTCTAGTTGTGAACCCATTTGTCCTACATGACTCTGATCTTGATATTTCTGAATGTTCCTGGTGATGCTTTGTGATCTCCATGACCTTGGCTAGCGGTGAAGTTTGAGTTGACCTGAGGGGTGGAGGCTACAGATCCACAAGCTTCAATTAGAGTCCTTCATATCTTCCTTCATGTCCTTGACTGATTTTCTCTTGAAGAATCCAGCCTGGAGGAGAGCATTCAACATAGTCAACATTCAGCACCACTGTGATACTGTGAGTGTGCAGAGGAATTAACATAAATAAATTAAAATGCTCACCTTCCATAGAGCAAAGATGACAAGTGCCAGGATTAAGAGTCCTATTAGAATACTAAGGATTATAATCCATAGTGGGATTCCACTTCGTATGTCTTTGGTGACTTGAATCTTCACCTGCAGTACAGATATAACACAAGTCACTATTTAAAAGCTAAAAGTACTGTCAAGCAAAGGAAAACCAGTCTCCTCTTGGCTTATATTGAAATCCTCTGAATTTTTTTTTTTTACAAATCCTTATTTTGTACTTCAATGTGTTTTGTTTCAATCACTCCCCTGGACTTCTGCATTCGTTACTTCTTACCAGAGCTCAAGCTACGCCTACGTCATCCGCTGAACGTGAGGACAACAGTCAGCAGAAATTAGAGATTATGGTTTTATAAAGTTTTAAACACTGATTTTTTTTCTTCCACAAATGCTCCAATTAACTTCAGAAGACATTTATTCACCCCTGGAATTACGTGGAGCAATTTTTATGATAGATGGATGCACTTTTTGGGGTTTCAAAATCCCGACCTCCATTCACTGCCATTATAAAGCTTGGAAGAGCCAGGACATTTTTTTTAATATAACTCTGATTGTATTAATCTCTAAGAAGAAAGTCTTACACACCTGGGATGGCTTGAGGGTAAGTAAAAAAAGTGAATGAATCTCTTTAAGGTTGTTTGAATTGCTGCTTATATTTATATTAGTGCAATATCCAGGTCTCGATCATTTTCATACCTCTCTATTCTTGACGTTGTCATTTAACACGTACAGGCCCGCCTCCTTGGTCTCCAGGTTGGCATCGACTGCCATGTGAATGTTGGAAAATTCTCCCTATAGGGGAATTATTACTATTACTACAGCATACTGACAGATCACACACGCAGCAGAATTGAGAAAGTAAATGAGAAGATGAAGGGCGTACTTTGATGAAGGTGGGTCGCCACACTCTGAACGTGGTGTTGATCTGCTTTAATTCTCCAGGTGGGATGGAGCAGCTAAATGTCTTGCAGGGATTTACTTTTTCTTTGCAACTCTGAAAGAGAGAAAAATGATATGAGTAAAACACTTACCATCAGATATCCATTTCACATATTCATGAGAAAAGCCCTGCTTACTCACCAAAAGATATACACTCAAGGTCTCTTTTTTAGGATTCACTGCGTAAGTATTGTTAGGCTTAATGTCTAAATGGTTAATCAGGTTGCTGGCATTACAGCTGATGCCCTGTAAGAATGAAATGACGCAGTTTTAGATATGTCACATACTGTAGTCAGTGCCACAATAGATTTAAGGAATTGGAGCACCTACCGGTGTGTGGCTGATATTTGTCAAGTACAGCAGCATGTTTTTGGCAGGCGTTTGATATGGAAATGTTATGTTGAGCTGCAGTTCAGGACTCGGCATTTTAGGATCAACCTCAATCTGTTGAACAACAAAAGAGAAATCAATCAGAAATTGATCATAAACTGAGCATTCACATTCGAACCAGTTTAAGTGAATCTGGATCATAACCACACCCAATGCCAATTTGACATTGGCATCAGACTCCATTTGACTCCAAGATGACTCCTCAGCCATGCAGTATCTTAGTTTAGCCATTGTACAATTTTAACTGCTATGACATAGACATAGTTCTCTTTAAAAGTTCCTCATTTTGTTCACATGATGCCCTGAAAGAAGTGATTCAAACTCCAGATTGACGTTTTGAGTCTTACCTCGTAGTTGATCTTCACCTCGTCCCCGATCACACTAGTGTGGTTGATAACACTGGGTATCGTATCCTTCTCTTTTAATATGATGTGGTCCTCCATCATATACTTTTTACTAGGATAAAAACATATTGAGACTCTGACCAGCTGTCCTGGTGTTTATATAATTTGAACATATGACATTTAATTACATTTCACTATGCAAATTACTTTATATATGTTAAGTCAATTTTAGATACATTACACTCTTTAAAAATAATCGTGCCTCACAATGCCATAGAAGAACCTTTTTTGTCTAAATGGTTCCATAAGGAACCTTTAACATCCGAAGAACCTTTCTGTTTCACAAAAGGTTCTTTGTGACGAAAGAAGGCCCTTCAGATTCTAAAAAGGTAAGAAACAGATGGTTCTTTAAAGCACCTTTGACTCAATGGTTCTTCTATGGCATTGCTGTGAAGAACCTTTTAAGCACCTTTTATTTTTAAGAGTGTAAAGAAAGAGTGGCAGACTGAATAAATCTCATCTGTCAATGCATTAACTTTACTTAGCTCAGTTCTGCTCAGATGCTTATTTTGGCAAAGCTGATTGGTTTAAAAAGCCACTTACACATCGAATCTCAGGTCGGGTTCAAGCTTCACAGGGATGCCGATGCTTACAAAGTTGTCTTTTAAGTCTGAATCTGACTCCTCACTGTCACTGCAGTCAAAATAATAATCATAAATCAAAATACTGTACCCCTAATCAATGCCACTGAATAAAAAACTAAAGGTAAGGTAATTGTGACTTTTCATCTCAGAATTCTGAACCTTTTCTCACAATCTGTGAGATATTAATTTGCAATAACAAAATATATATAAAGGCAGAATTGTGTGATATACAGTAAAGTCACAATTGTGTGTTATAAAGTCAGAACTGCAAGATTAAACAATTAGACTTTATAACTTGAGATTGTGAATTTTATATATTTTTTAGAATTCTGAAGCCAGAATTGCGAGATTTAATTTCGCAAATGCGAGAGACAAATTCTAAATTACAAGAAAAAAGTCAGAACTGCAAGATTACAGCTTGAAATTCTGACTTTAGTTTTTGCAGTTGAGTGCATTTACAATACTGAGAAAAAAAAAATCATAACTGCACCATAAAAAGTCACAATTCTCTTTTTTATTTTTTATTTAGTGGTGGAAATGGGCTTCCATATTATTCTCTGTTTAGTTGACTCAAACAAAGTAAAAAGTGGATTTAATTAGTGAGCAATCATGGGAATAATTCTTACGTGGTTGCAGTAACATTGATCACAATGTTCTCAGGAATATGAGAGGCATTAGGCTCAAACTGGATTCTGAAGCTTTCCTGTTGGATCAACATGATAAGCGTGTGAACAGAACGAGATATAATAATGCACATTATTTTATCTTGTTAATTTAATAGTAAGAGCCTAAGAGTCAAATCTAACCTTTTTGCCAGTTTTAAGAAAAGGATATCCAACTGCACATAATATTCTGGTATGATTCGTTTCACAGTCTTTATCTTTGGGCTGCAAAAAAAGTGACAACAGATACAAACTGTTTTTGAAAATAAGCTTTCATTTAAATGACTTTATTTAAATGTTCTTGCCATATTACAGATATATTACAGACAAATCCTACCTCGACTTTCACATAGTGGATATTTCCCGTGTGGCTCAATGTAACCTTAGTATTGTAAGCACTGTCTCCGCTGTTGTGGATGTCGATGTTGACATAAAACTTCTCCTGGTTGCTTTTTTTTATGAGAAGTCTATAGAAATACATGAAGATGGACAAAGTCAATCTGCATCTAGTGCTCTAGTTGGCTTCTATTATTTCGCTGTAATGTCTTGCAGAGAAATCTGAGGCTGATGATTTTGACAGAACAACTTGTTCTGGCCCTGTTCTCTCAAAAGTCAACAGAAGGGGGCAGCAGACAACAGGAAATTACAAAAATACATAAGCATAAACAAGGAATCATGTACACGAATAATACAGCCACTTCAGATAATGTCATATTTATCTGAATCGGCATTTCACATATATAACAATATCAAAGAATGAAGCAGAAAGACACAAACAGGACGATTTAACTGACTATTAATAATACCTTGAGATGTTTGCAGTGGCTTTAAGGTGTAGATTAGCAACACACTTGTCATCATCATTCCCACAGTCCACTAATGCAATCTAGAGCAAAGAAAATACATAGAAACTTAATAACGGACTACTTATTTTGACGTGCAGGAATGGTCATAAAAACAAGCTTCGAAAGCATCTTCATCTCTTTAAGTTTGCCAAACACTGTTGGTCTGAAACAGTATCATTATCTGCTGTACAGTATCAGCTATTGTTTTACATCCTTTTCCAACAATGTCCTGCAACTGCAACAACAATTAAGCCAAATATTTCCCACAATTATTTGTGTCAGGAATTGTTATCCTGCTCCAGTGCTTTAGAAGAACTTGAGGGAGCAGCAGAAGCAAACACTCAGTGATGTTTCCAGGAAAATGTGCTCTTCCTCCTGATAACCTTATCTTGTGAGCTTGAAAAGCTGTCTCCTTGGGTTTGTGTGTGTGTGCGTGCGTGCATGAACAGAGTTATGTAAGAAACCTCCAGTTCTGGATGGACTGCACTAGAGTCAAATCAGGACTCATTCCAGCCTCTACTTTATGTATCATTTATTCCCCCCTTTATTCCTACAGCACTTTGTACAAAACAGTGTCAAAACCTTTTTACATTGATAAACAAGAAAATAATGCTTCGAATGATGCAACAGATTTTATTTCTTCTGTAAAACGCTCTGAAAGAACAAGGATAAATATTCACCATTCAGTTCAGTTAAATAACTGTGTAAAGTCAATGAATGCATAAAGTCCATGTGTATAATACAAATATCACCTGCTGTTTCTAACTCAGGGGTTTGTACAGTAGTTACACTAGGGGGCGCTGGGGATTTAATGGCCTCTGGAGAACAATTTTACAAAATATATATTTTTAAAGCTACATTTTAATTGAATATTTAACACAAATTTTTATGTAGCTATTTATTTAACATTTGAATTCACAAAAATGGTTTTTGCTTTCTAAAAACTGGTCAGAATTCATGAGATTAATATTATATTTATTTAGAAAAATATTTTTGAAAAATATATTCAGATTTTCTACTTAAATACTTATAAAATACATATATATAATATATATTTATTATCTAAATATATTTAGAATATATATGATATATTATAGTATATATAAAAAATATATTACATATATATATATATATATATATATATATATATTATATTTTAAATATATGTATAACAACATTTGAGTTTAATATTAAACCCTAATGTTATTATACATTTGTAATATATTATTTAATTTGTAAACAACATATCTTTATAATATCATGGTTGATATTTTTGAAATATTTTGTGAAATATTTAATTTAATTGTATTTCTATATTTAAATCAACATTTTAAATATATGACTTAATTAGTAAAAAAAATAAAAAAAAAACACATGCGGTCTTTCTTTATAATATCATGTTTGTTATTTTAAAAACATTTTGTGGAATATATTTGAGTATTTCTATATTCATCACACATTATTATACATTTTAAATTCATTATTTAATTTGTAAACAACGTTGTCTTTATAATATCATGCTTGACATTTTTGATATATTTGATGATGACTGAGTATTTATATATTGCTCTCATGTTATTATACATAAAAAATAATATTTTAATAACATAACATATTATATACATATAGAAATATTTAATTTATTAACAACATGTTGCCTTTATAATTTAATACTTGATATTTAACTCAATTTCAAAATAAATTTAAAAAGATTTTTAAAACTCACGAGGAAATTGTTCAGATTCGTTAAAAGTGAGCATGTCTTTTCATGTTTATGATTTAAAAAATGTAGCTACATTTAAATGAATAAAGTCATCATAAAAATAAATAAAACACTTAATGACATGACATTACTTCTGTCAGTCCATCCAGCTTCAGCTAAATACTCTGATTATAACTGCGAGTGAGAGAGCAGCTCAGCATGGAGAAAGTCTCACAGTGCTTGTAAAATTAAAGAGACTTCATTAGCCGCCCACATTCACTCCTTCTGTAACGAGTGTTAGCAGCCACACATACAGTCTAAACCTCCGGCTCCGACAGAGGAAGAGAGCATGAGATCTTACAGTCTTGTTGAGTGACGTCGGTAATTCCCCGTCTAGAACTGGACCCGAGTCTTCATCCGCTAAACCGAATTCCAGCGTGACCATAATGGGGTCTCTGAAATCCAGCTTATCCTGTGGGGGATAATAAAGGATGTTGCAAATTTTTGTCAGCTTAACTGTCTGTCTAGCAACTCATAAACAGACTGAAAAGTTATAGGAATGTATCAGATTCATTCTGTTGCAAGCAGCCATGAAGTATAAACTATATATTATTGGCTTAAGTCATATTCTCATATGGATCATGCAGTATTGTAGCCGTCCATCATTGACACAAGGGGGCATCACTTCTTCTGCTCAGTTTTCTCACAGACTGCACACTTCCTCTAGATCTTGGGGGGGGGGGGGGCATGTATGCAGTGAAGCAGGACGTGCTGCGCTCTCTCGATGGAGGCTGGGCTGGTTTTACTGGCCTCAGGCCTTTGATCAGAGAAACTCTGGCTTTTATTAAACTCAAGTTCTCTGGTTTCAAACGCTTCGTTTTATGCTCTTTATCTACTGAGAGATGTTAATTGTAACAATCTAGATCAGAGTTAAAAACGATAGACAGTTAATGGTTTCGGAGAAGAAGAGGGACTGGTTTTTTAAGAAGCTCGTCTGGAGGGAAGAAGCTTTTATCCAAAGTAACACATATTACACACACCAACAGATTTTCTTTAAAATATATTTTTAAGGTCAATGGCAAGATGATAAATACATTTTTATAGATAAACAAAAAATATTTTATTATTATTATTATTTTTATTTTACAGATTTTCATAAATAATATTATTCTTTATTTATTTTCGGTTGTACCACATTAAACCTTGCCTTGTCATAAAAAGGTCAAATCATCTGACACTTTAAGACACTCATTGAGTCATAATATACTGTAATTTCCTGTTTCAACACATCAGAGTTCTTCAAATACTTGTAATATTTAAACGAAACTGCTTCAAGAAACAGTAATAATTGTTATTCTTAACAAAAACTAAAACCATAAAAAAACCTTTTTATTATTTGAAATAAAACGAACATTAAATTTATTTAAATTAAATATACAAAAGACATTTAATATTAAAAAAGTATTTTATTTCAGCTAGCTGCCAATACAACTTTTTCAGTTAAATTGAATTAATAAAATAACTGCAATTTAATAAAAAAAAAAAAAAAAAAAAAAATATATATATATATATATATATATATTTATATTTATAAATATATATATATATATATATATATATATATATATATATTTATAATATATAATATACATTTAAAGAGGTGTATTTCTTCATTATAATATCAGGACGGTTGTACCACCCTGACATTTTTGTCTTTTGGCTCCCTAAACATATCACAATTCAGAAGTTGAATTTCAGTTGAAATTCATTTCAATTCAGAAACTTCATCCATTTAAAGAGGTGTATTTCTTTATTATAATATCAGGACGGTTGTACCACCCTGACATATTTGCCTTTTTATTTTCATGTTTTTTATGCACTAAACTGTAGCTTGTTACCGGTACTTGGAGCTCCAGTAGCGTTTCTTCTTTATATACACACGTACACACAACTGAACATAAAAAAGCTACAAATCACATGGCAGAAGTTTGTGCGACCCTCTTGCGTAGAAAAAGACTGATTTACTTGCCGACGTGTAGAAGGTGTGCTCTCTGCAAAGCTGGTTCACGATGGACTCGTTCTTCTGAAGCCTCCTGTTGTCCGTTTCGTTAAACCGTCCTCTAGCAATCGCTCTCAGCGAGTCAAGAGTCAAACTGTACCTGATGACTGGAGCAAAACACCATTTGAAAAAGCAAAATTGGAAGGATTTTACTGAAAACCCATAAAGCTTGTGCATCACTTCCTCACCCGTTTCTGTGTATGTGTGTTTGTCAGACTTGATTCGATATTCGAAGCACACTATGGTCTTCACACATACTGTGGTCCTCCCTTGAACCTGACAGGTCTGCTGCAGATTGATCTTGCTAGGGTCAAAGGTCATATTGGCAAGAAGCTCTGCGACATCCCGAGACCTGGATTACACAAATACAACAAGATGTTTACTTGAACGGAGGATTAATAGGCAGCTCGTTGTGCTCTGTGCAAGAACAGCTGGTTTGTAGATCATAGACTGAGTTCCGTTTAACTAAACGCTTCAGGTGGCCTACAAAAATACAATATGTGGTCAATTACAGGCAAATTGAGAGCTCCAAAAAAGGCTGGGTGGTGCAGTTTAGGGAGTGAAGATGGCAGAGGTCACTAGACTCCATGGCTTTGCTCTACAGTCGCAGGGTTTCGACGTTTAGGGGTCATTTTGTGGCCGTTCTGGAATCTGTGATCTCTACAGAGGATCTAAAAGAGGAAATGCTGCCAAGTGTTTATCTGATGGTTGGAGGCACTCTCACACAGTTTCAGAGGCCAGCAGAAATAGGTCCCTGACGGACAAGCCTCTGCGATGTGGGATGTTTAGGCTCGGGTCCAAATTCGAGACAGCTGCTGCGGGTGGGAACGAGGAAGCTGGACGTCCAGAGGGTAGTGGGTTTAAGTTACATACCCATGACTTTATTTTAGCCCTGGACATTAGTGGGAATTTGAAATGGTGTACTACCGGACAGATTGAGAGGAATAAATTCAACGAAAGTTCACCAGAAAAGCGCGGCTCCTCCTATTCCTCCGATAGTGACGTCGATGATGCCGTCATCATTCAAATCCATGATGCCGTGTATCGACTGGCCGAAGAACTTCATGCTCTCTCCGTCTCCTCCTGCAGCAATGCGCTAAACACAGACATAAACAGATCATATTTAAGACGGCTAATTGCTGAAGGAGTTTATGAATGTAGAGCAGGGTCTTAAATAGGGCCGCAACACTGCAGGAGGTCATTTACTGTCTGATTTTTAAAAAAAAAAAGTTTGAAAATTACAATGTATAAATTTGCATAAATAAAATAAATACAGAATTCTATTAATTAAATTAAATACCATACTTATTTTATTATTTTACTTAATTTATTTTATTAATATATAATATAGTCTCTATTAATGTAATATTGCATTATAGGCATTAAACAAAACATTTCTATTTGAAAGTTTATATAAATAAATACTTCATCATATGAATAAAGTAGAAATATAACATTTATTTTATTAATAAAGCAGATATTAATATATTATATATGTTGTATTATAGGCATTAAACATGACCACAGTATTTATCATACTATTATTATACTATTTATATACATATAAAAATAAATACTTCATTATATGAACTAAGAAATACAATATTTACTAGTTTAAAATAAATAAATAAATATTGCATTATAGGCATTAACCAAAAATACAACATTTCTAATTATATTACAGTTTATATATATATATATATAAAGATTAATTAAAATACATAGAAATACAATATTATTTTATTAAGAAGTTTATATTAATATTATACATATCCCACTATACATTATGCAATAAACAAAAGCACATTATTATTATTATTATTAATAACTAATTGCATGCATATTACTAGCATATTAGCTGTTTATAAGTACTTATGAAGCATATATCATTTCTTATTCTGTATGACCATATTTTAGATCCCTTAATCTGACCCCATACTGTACCTAAACTTAACAGCTACCTTATTAACCATTATTAAGCAGCAAATTAGGACTTAACTTGTGGCAAAAGTTGTAGTTAATAGTTAGTTAATAGTGAGAATTGGTCCCCAAACTACATTGAGACCATTGTTATTATTATTTTTACTTTTATAATAAACATTTATGTTAATATGAAAAATTCAACATCAAATACAGATAAAGGTAAATGGCTCAGTTCACCTAAATGTTTTACTGTCCAGCATCCCTGTGACTCCACTTAGGATACTTAAATATTTGGAGAGTGGATGAATGGATGAACAAGTATATGACAAGTAAATGAATATGTTGCAGTGATCCTTTCTCCCCACCAAGGGCTCTTTGGCCTCAAAAATGTTGAAGACCACTTGATGCTATGCTTTGAAGATTCTTTACCTGTACATACTTCTCCTTTATTGATTTCTTAGAGCCGTGGTAAATATACACCGCCCCTCTGTGGTCGTTCTCCAGAGGTGATCCGATCACTATGTCATTGAACCCGTCCAGGTTGAGGTCGGGGACGGCAGCTATGGCCGTACCGAAGCGTGCGCCGCAGGGCTCGTTCTTATTAACGCTCTTACAGTTGCTCTGGGAGTGAGACGTACAGCACGTCTGATTCACCGGCTTCAGCGTCATCTCGTGTTCAAACAGCCCGCTCTGAGGAGTAACAACCAGACAAAGAATATATGGGGGAAAAATGAAGGTTCGGACCCAGCCAGTCATTAGCTTCCATCCAAAGTTATGCAGAAAATCCAAATAAACTGTTTCCATCCCATGCGTTCAAGAGAACAAAACTGTCACCTCCAACTGAAGCAAAGTACTAATAATAAAAATGAAAGTTGCTGCAACTCTCCTATGTAAGAAATGATTAGCGCCTCAGAGCTCAAACCAAGAAGCTCACTCTGGATCAATATGACAAACTTGTACAACCTAATTAAACGTAGGGTGGCCATATACGCCGTTCATACGGGACATGTCTTGGCCAGGATTTTAATATTGCTTAAAATATCCATAGCAGTTTGACCAATAACATGCAGGTATTGTATATAGTAGGGCTGTGCAAAAAATTTAATGCGATTTTCATGCGCATCTCGTCAGTAAAGGCGCTCCTGTAATTAGAAGTACATCTCCAGCATGTGCGTTCAGATCAGGGTTGCCAGGTTTTCAAAACAAATCCTGCCCACTTGCTTCTCAAAACTAGTCCAAAACTAGCCCAATCGCGTTTCCAGTAGGTTCCCCGATAAAAATTGCGTCCCGGGGGTTAAAACACATGTATTTTTGGCAGGGTTGCCTTGGTAAAATTCACATTTTAGGAGCTAAACATCACGTTATTGGTATTGGGGTCGCTTCGACCCACGGACATGAAAAACAACCACGGACTTGGCAACACTGGTTCAGGTGGAGCGGCTTTTACTACACAGAGCCATAGTCCACCGACAAGCTACACAAAATCGCTTTCAAAATCGACAAAGAATCGCCTCCGATTTTAAAATCGATTTTGTGTGGATTGTCAGTGAACTACGGCTCTGTGTAGTAAAGGCCAACCAGTGTTGCCAAGTCTGCGGTTGTTTTTCCATGTCCGCAGGTCGAAGCGACCCCAATACAAATAACGTGATGTTTAGCCCCTAAAATGCTAATTTTACCAAGGGAACCCCGCCAAAAATTATGTATTTTATTGCCCGGAATGAAACGCGATTGGGTTAGTTTTGAGAAACATTTGGGCAGGTTTTGTTTTGAAAACCTGGCAATCCTGATCTGAACGCATGTGCTGGAGATATACTACTAATCACAGGAGTGCCTTTACTGACAATATGCCCATGTAAATCACCTTGTGCATTTTTTGCACAGCCCTAGTATATAGGCTAATCGACCAATCGCGTGGCTGCGTGTGAGAAGGCGAGCTCTACAGGGAACGATCAGAGCGATGCAAATATGCGCACGTGATTGTTCGTTCGTTTGCCTTGACGTGTCACTACGCACCGATCAAAAAAGACACTAAAGTGCGCAGCGATGCTTCAAGTCAAGCGAACGAACAAACATGCAAGAGCGATTCAGAAGCATAAGAGCTCTGCTCTCTATAGCTCTGCTCCGATCGACCTGCACAGTGCAAACAGCTGAAACCTGACCAGGACGTGTCCCATTTGAACGGCACATTTGGCCACCCTACTTAAACAAAAGCGCAATTACAGGGAACATTATCACCTCTCGCGAAACTCCCAATTGAACCTTCTCCAAGACTCGCCACCTTTAGTTACTGTCTGACTAAACCTGCCGCTCTCACACTACACAACACATTCTCACGCAGTGAAAAATACATCACGGAGCAAAGAGGAAGCTGAAAACACGCAGACAGACAAGACTGAGCAGGTTACTGCGGTATAAAACCATGTCTCAGATCCCAAATTTGGTCATTTCGTAAGAGATTCATACAACTGATGCTGTTTTGTTGCTCTTTAATGTGTCTTGACAGATTGCTATCACCTCAGTTCAACCGGCACGTGAACTGATCATCTCTTCTTTATTAGTTAAAGCACAAAGAAACATGAACGACCATTAGAGGGTATCTTGTTAATCTAATCTCCTGTCTGTTTTGTTATGAAACACCCTGCAAAGCTTTGCATTGAAATGAATGGATTTACACCATGTTACACCATAGTATCTTGAACATTCTTCTTGGGAAACACTGTAAGAAGGTCAAAGACTTTTAAGAGGTTTTAAGAGTTGAATTTATTTCTAGAGATTGTGTTTTGATTTAAAAATCATGGAGAAAAAGCATGAACAATATGTGCAATCAATACAGTTCTGCTTGTAAACACAAATGCTTCACGAAGAAACACTGACCAATGTACAACACCTCAAAACCGATGGAAACTGCTCAATTTAAGCCACTATTTGGAAGCTGTTGAAAGCAGGTGCTCCACAGAGGCTGGTATTTTGCTGGATATATTACAGTTTAATCAGATTTCCATTCCCATGATGCCAAGCTCCTACCCACGCTCTCCTTCCAGCCCTTCTCCTGCTCTGGGAGCACTTATCTCAGGCTGAACACCAACACAACACACACTCCCTGAGGACAGGTCCAGATTTACAGCTCCCACATGCTCTCAGCGTGGGATGGTGGCACTACACTCCCCTACACGTGTTTTCAGTATGTGGAATGAGGCATATCACACACAGATTAAAGACACATACACACCTCATTGAGTCTGTAAACGTAGACTTGACCTTGTTCGTCCCTCTCTAGACCCATATACATGGGAGCTCCTACCAGAAGGATGTCAGTGTAATTGTCATGGTCGATGTCATGCGTCTGGAGAACACTGCCGAAATAGGAGCCGATCTAAGAAGAACATGACACACTTAATGAATACCACTGAGAATTAAACTTCATTGGAAACATGCAGTAATGAACATCTTTTAGAAATAATGGTAATGAAAAAACATTCAAAAGTAAAGATTACAGTAATAACATTACAGTAGTGACAATTTGGGAAGGTAATATGCTTAATATTCATGAATATAAGCAAAATAAAATGTTTTAATCATTTTATACACACACAAACACACACACACACATATATCTATATATATATATTTTTTATTATTAAATATTCGTTATATTAATTATAATTATAGTAATAAAATAATATAAAATAATAAACTAATATAATAATATAATACTGGACAATATATATTTCTAAAATAAATTATTCATATTAAAATATATAATACATTTATATACAATAATTTAAATAATTTCTTCATTTTCTTTTGAATTTGGTGTGGAATGTGATCTGAACATGAACAAATTTAATTAGATAAATATTTACTTTTAAAATCTAACTCTGTTAAAATCTAAATCTGTTCTTGCGAGATCCACCCAAAACTGTTAGAGGTTGTGGTTATGAAGCTACCTGCTCTCCTTCCAGGGTCTGTGATATGGTGACATTTTCTCCGTCGAAGCGGTACACAGTGACCCGGCCGCTGTGGTTAAACCGTGGTGCACCTGTGATATACAGCACACCGTGGGGCGTGTGCGCTGACTGCACGTCATAACCTGCAAACAAAAAACCACACTGTAACCTTTACCACCACACAACTAACCCAACTTCACAGCCAGTTACAGCAGTCTGCACGCCTAATACGAAACAGCTGGGGCCCAAATCATAAACTGTTTCTTTACAGCAGACATTGTGGGAATAATGCTAAAATAAACCAGCTTGACTGATTATCAATCTTTTTTCATAAATCAGCATTTGTGAAACAGTGCTTCCGTGCAACTTGTTCTCCAAACACGTTCACTGCTTTTGTTTCTGGAGCGACAGCCTTAAAAGGGGATGTGCGGAGAGTGTGAGTGTTTGCACTTGGACTGTGAGTGTTTATGGGACAGCAGAAGATCGTGACAATGTGTTTAGACTACTAGGACCATACTGTCCTCTATTGTAAGCTTCCATGTCTCTCCGAGGAGAATATTATGAAGGAAATAAAATTCCTGATATGTATATACAGCATTTTTATTGTCTATTACTTGGTACCCGAGAAGTATAATCATTCAAGTCTTTGACTTAATGTCTTTCTAGTCTTCTAGGCCTTAACTAGGCTTGAAGTTAGAGGTATAGGTAGTTACTAAAGCTGTTGTTGCAATGGATGAGACACAAATACATGCAGTGAGTTCAAAACTGATACTTATAATATTTGAGTCCATCATTTTCTGTCTATGAATAAAAGTGGCCCAAAAGAAGAAGTTTAATGTATTTTCAGTCCTCACCTACATATCCCGCCATGCCTTCGTATCTCTGCTTTACAGGGTCATGGAAGCTGTTTTTTTTGGGAATGACAAACTCTTGGCCAGACTGCATCACTACAGTCCCGTTCCAATCGAAAGCGCCCACAGCTCCCAGCATCACACCTGCCTGTCAGAAAGATATGCATTATGTTACATATATTACAATAACAAGCACATTTGAGCTTCTACCTACTATATGTGAAGTGCTTTACTGTATGTGTGTGCACTGATCAATGTTTATGTTTGAATAAAAGCATAAACTTAATCTGTTTATCATATACAGTAAATCTACCACGTGTCTTCAGGAGACTACAGATTACTTATGATATTATGATGAACTCTGAAATGTCAAAGTTTTGGAAGAATGACTCTTTATGTAGGGACAGAATTCATTTTTACTTCAACATTCCCCCGAAACTTGCTCCATTTACTTCCATACGTGCCACACACGTGCTCCATTTGTGTGATTTGAACTCCAGTTTATTTGTTCCATCCACATTTCATGACAAAGGCCCAATGTGTTTGCAGACTACCCAGCAATGCATTCAAAAATCTGCTAGTGAAGTCACTGCTGTCTCTGTCAAACTGAGAAAGGATGTGACACGCTGACAGAGATAGAGAACATCCTTCTGTGATTCATAACCAAACACTGAAGAGTTTGCACGTTAGTTACATTAGTTATGCGTGACACACCAGCAGCAGGATGTCAGATGAGGTAAATCAGACAACAGGACGGGGTCAGAATCTGATCTGAATTACAGTTCTCAAGATAGCAGAATGACAGGACACTTACTTTAGACGTATGAGCACTGAATCCCGACTGAGACATTTCCATCTCAAATGAGGAGGTGTGTTTCTCTGATGTGCCTGTTAGACAAAGGCCATTTTTACATTTTAATGGCATTAAACATTTTAAATGTGATTCACTTAGTTGCAGTAAAAGTATGCCTAACTAGACAGTTATAGTTAAAAATTTAGTATTTTTTGGAAGAAACTGGGAGAGTCATGTTTGTGCAAAACTTGGCATCATGTGGATGTGGTTGAGTTTGTTTCTTCATAAGAAGAGATTTGGAGAAATGTATCATTACATCACTTCCTCATCAATGGCTGCTCTGCAGTGAATGGGTGCCGTCAGAATGAGAATCCAAACAACTGATAAAAACATCACAATAATCCACACCACTCCAGTCCATCAGTTTATGACTTGTGAAGAGAAAAGCTGCTTGTTTGAAAGAAACAAATGCATCAAGAGGTGTTCACTTTGGGTGCATTTTAGTCAAAATTTTTAACTTCATTTTTAACATCAGATGCTTTTAGTCAAAATACCCATTCATAAATCATAATAACACTTCCTCCAGTGAGTTCATCTCCTGTTGTCCTCCTCTCACATCAAAATCCACCAACATATTTGTTTACAACTGATTTGACTGTTTTCATTTGTCACTTTAACTTGTGCTTGATCGGTACATATTTCTCCCCTGATTCAGACGTGACGACTTTTACACTGGAGAACTTGCATTTTAGCCAGAAGAAATGGTTGAAAAGTTACAAATGTCTAAATTATAGATTTGTTTCATAAGACATTCACAAGACATTAACTGATGGACTGGATTGGTGTGGATTATTGTGATGTTTTTATCAGCCGTTTGGACTCTCATTCTGACGGCACCCATTCACTGCAGAGGATCCACTGGTGAACAAGTGATGCAATGCTACATTTCTCCAAATCTGTTCTGATGAAGAAACAAACTCGGCTACATCTTGGACAGCCTGAGTGTGGTAAACTATCAGCGAATTTTCATTTTGGGGTGAACTATTCCTTTAATGCCAGTCTAGGGGATTATTTGCCTGAATTATCATATGCAATGTGTAAATTGTATGTCCAACCTTAAGTTTAATACTTAGTATTAGGAATCAAAAGATATTATATTAGGTACGTTACCCTCTAAGGCAAAGATCTTGCTCCCTAAGGCATCCACGATGGTCACTAGTGCTATTTCATCCGACACATTGAAGAAATGATCACTTTTGAGATTGCTAGCAATGGATTCAATTTCGTCAGTAAACTTCTTTATTTCTTCACTGGTTTTATTTTTTCGATTATAGTCACCAAGGACCTGCAAAAGACAAAATGACATGTGCTAAAAATGAACAGCAATCTATACTGTCTACTGAAACCATTGAATCCATTGACCACAGTATTTATTTATCATACACGGATGAATACACTTACAGCAACAGCGAACCGCTCAATCCCATCTTTTTCACACTGATCAATGACATTTTTTAAATTGTGGTGGTCATGTGACTCTCCATCTGTGACGATCACCATGACTTTTTTGACCCCTGGTCTTGCTCCTCGTTCCACTGTAAAGGCCTCTTTCCTTTAGAAAATAAACAACATAGGTCAGGATTCTGTGCAAAGTGTACAACTTCCTTTGTTTGAATTGACACACTGAAAAAAAATATTATTAGGGTATTTTTTGAAAATGCATTTAACGAATATAATCAAATACAACTCTATTCATTACAAATTAAAATATTAATAATATTACAAATATTACAAATTAAATCAGCATAGCAACTTGAATAAAAAAAGGACATTAATTTCAGAATTTCTTATTCCCCCTTTTGCTTGATGATCATGTTATCCAGAATCACATCATTGCTGTTTTAAATTTAAAGCTTATTTTCCTATTTAAAATGACTCTTTGAATCTTGTTGTGTGATACCTTGCTGTATCGATGGCGAGAGCTGTCATGGTTTTTAGGCCGGTTTTTTGAATTGTATTAGCAGCTCCAATGAGAAGGTCTTCTCTGTTATTGAACTTTTTAAGGTTAAACTCGTGGCTGACATTGTCTCCATAAGACACGATGCCCACCTGGAGAATCAAAAACCCAAACAAGAAAGTCACACATAAAGCTCAGGCGATGCTAAAAAACACAGAGAGTTCGGGTGGCCCTCAGACACACCGTTGTCTCTCTCTGCTAAACGTCTCTGTCTGTGCTGACTCAAAAGTGAAGTCACTCTCTCAAAAAAGCCCTGCAAACATTTATTTAACCATGGAACATGTGATCTTCCCCCAGCTCAAAGTACTGGAGCTTATTTTCCAGCGGTGTGCTCAAGAAAGCCTTTATTTCCCAAGAATCAAAGCACCCAGTAGCTTCTCCATGGAAAGTCTTCATGTAATACTCCTTGTTATGATGTTAGTGGAAGCTGGCGACCAACTGCGCACAACTTTGACAAAACAAAACGCTATGGTTTTTAACAAGTGCACACTTCTTATTATTGTGTATTGTGTATGTGGTAGTCTTTAAGACACATTTCTATCACTGGTTGATAGATAATAAAGTTTTTTGAACTAAATTTAAATAAAAAAATTTCATTATGATTTTATTGTAGTATCATTCAGACACAATTAGTTTTAAAAAAATGTATTACTTGTTTTTATTTTCATTTCAGTTAAAGTTTTATTTTATTTATTTATTTTTTAATTTTTATAAGTTATTAGGTTGTTTTATATGTCTATATAGCTTTAATTTATTCAATCTAGTTTTATTTTAGTGCATTAAATAAAACTAAGCAAAAAGAAGATATTGCTTTGGCAACTAGCTAAAACAAAATAACAAATAATAACATAAAAATACCAATAAAAATACCAATAAATAATAATACAATTTCTTTTTTACATTGACATGGAAATTAAAATGATAATTTGGAAATATAAAAACAATATAAGATTCAAAATATTAATAACAGTACATAAAAAATACTAAAATTACACTTGTATACATTTATTTTGACCTGTGTGGAAAAATAAACTATTTCAGTAATTGTTTTTCAAAAATCAGTGGGGTCAAATGCTCAGAATATCTTTTTTGGGTTTTGAAACAGGAAAGTCAGTCGTAGATATTTGAAACCACTACAGGAGAAGTGAACCTTCATTTCTGAGCCAACCATTCCTTTAAAAAAGCGTGTTGTGTTAAAACGTCCAGTGATGCAGTAAGTGGATATTTTATTTGAACCTAATGTCATTTCTAAAGTGTTTCAAGACATGGTTGCTCTCCAGAGATCTCCAGACAAATCTCACCCGGGCTGGTCCGATGTCAATTTTCTGGAGAAATTTGACCAGAAATTCGGTGATGGGTTCCCAGGGGTAGATGCTGTTGGAACCGTCCAACACTATGACAATGTCCATTTCCTGCTTGCACTCTGAAACAAGCAAAAAACGTAATGAGCACCTTCATTACAATTATATAGCGAAAAAGAGCAATAAATACTGTACCACATTGTTTTCATTTAAATTCCTGAAATAAAGCTGAATGCCAACAGCCACTAGTAGGTTTACATGACATAGCTGTCTGAAACTCAACAAAAATGTTGAGCCGTGAAACTGGAAGTGACAGTTGTTGCTATGAAACATCATAGAGTATGTAAGTGTGTGTTTATAATGAGTCGCTTGTTCTGTGTTGCGTTGGGAGATGTCAGCTCTCCTAAACACTGTCCTAACATGGACATGCAGCACAGGGGGGACCGGCTGTGGGTTACACGGCTGGAATGTGCTAATGTACAGTACACTCACAAGGCCATGTGTGGCGTACCTCGTACAGTCGGAGCGATGGAGTTGAGGACTTTGAAGGAGGAGCTGACGTTTGAGCAGATCCCAGTGATGTACTGCTGTTTTCCACACATGTAGCCGTACTGAGGACCACAGGCCTGTCCAGAGGGAATGAGAGAGAGAGGGATTGGAGCACTGAGTAGCTGACATGACATGAAACTTCAGGGTCACCACAGAATTATTATTATTTTTGTCTTATATTTTCATGATTTGGCTGGACAGCAAAGATTCATATGCATGTACACTGCTGAAATAAAAATAAATAAAACTTTAACTGTAATTAAAATAGAAACAAAAATACACATGTACACTGCAAGATTTTTTAAGATATCTCTCTCACGCTCATCAAGGTTGCATGTATTCGATCTATAATATATTAAAAACCGTAATATTGTGAAATATGATTGCAATTTAAAATAAAGCTTTTCTATTTTAATATCCTTTGAAATGTAATTTATTCCTGTGAATTTTCTGCATCATTACTCCAGTCTTCAGTGTCACATGATCCTTCAGAAATCATTCTAATGTGCTGATTTATTATCAATGTTGAATAAAAAACAACAACAACAACATTTATTCAAAATCATGCTGAAAATTTCAGCTTTGCATCACAAGAATAAATTACATTTGAAAAAAATATTCAAATATAAATCAGTTATTTTAAATTGTCATCAATTTTCATAAAAGTTTTTACAGTGCTTTTCATCAGATAAATGCTGCCTTGGTGAGACACTTCTTTCAAAAATATTTGAAAATTATACTGAACCCAAACTTTTGAATGATAGGATATACACATATAGCCAGTCTTGTGGAATGACTATTACATTTTTAATGTAACTGTTGAGAGTTGAGACCCCCCACAATGAATTATTTGATTTGTAATGTTTATGTGGAACTATTTCTGTTTCAGTCCTCTGCAGCATATGGGAGCTGGAACTGCACTGGGAACAGCTGGAAACAATGTGTCGAAAAGCTTAATAGTACATGGGAATGTTTAGGGGTGACATGCTGAACTCTGTTTCGTTTTCATTACCTTCTATTAAAATGGTTACATGGAATATTTGTATATTAAAACATCATCTGTCTCACTGTAGGACCAGTCAAATACACTAGGGAAATAAAAAGTGCTGAAAATCTCCAGTTGTCACTTACTTTAAGTTCTGTGTTTCACACCTTGTCAAACAAAATCCTAAAGCATTTTTTTTTGTAATAACTTGGACTCAGTCCTCATGGGTTCAACTAAGATCCTACTGGATAAACCGAAATTCTTACTTTTCCATTGCATTTTTTTCTTTGCTCAGAATGTCAGTTTATCCATTCGGATAGCACTTGATTTATAGGGGATTCCTGTTTGATCCCATTAAGTCCAGGTCCATTTTTTGAGTACTGGAAAGCATAGTGCCAGCATGTAATGGCATGTTCTATAATTATGAACATTAACTAGAAAAAACAAATGTTTCCACAAAGCTTTTTTAATGTAATGATTTCAAAAGTCAATAGTGATCAGACACTATTAATTAACACTGAAGTAACAGAAGACCTCAGTGCAAACACATCCACAGATGTTCCCTACCAGAAAGCCACTGCCGTCTGGGTTAACCACCAGCGTCGTCCCCATAGTCATGTTTTCCTTCACTTCATTTATGTTGGGAATTGTTGTGCTTTCTGTAAGAAAAATAGACAAATATGCACTCACAGTAAAAATCCCAAGAATATCTAAACAAGAACTCCCCTGCATTTTCCCATATAAGCAGATTTAACATTTTTGTTCATACACACACCCTTGAGATCGTCTTTCTGCTTGCCTTTTTAAAAACAAAAGACATTGCTAGAATCCTTTATGAGGGGTTTTAAATAGAGAAAAAAACAAATACACAATGCGAAACAATGTAAGCCATGGGCATGAGAACTAGTAAGAAAAATAGTATTGTTAACCAGTACAATCTACATTGTACATTGAGACATATTTAAACAGTGAAAGCACTGAGAGTACAGACGAATCTGTTCTGAGATCAGAACTCCCGTTAGAAGTGTCTGATTTTGAGGCAGATCCCTGAAGTAAGGAAAGACGACATGTAACATTGAGTTATCTGGTGAAGGATTATATAATTATCTGTGGATTAGACATTAAAATGTTTTTTGGATCACTTCCTGTCTAGGCCTCCTCAGAGAGTCAGACATTCAGGCCGAGGTTAATATAAAAACAGATTTAGCGCTACAGGCTAACAACAAGTCTAACAAACAAAACATTATATCATTTATAAAAAAAGGCTAAAAAAGTGCATTCAGAATGTAAATACAGTAGGATCTATTCTGATTTGTATTTTTAATTAGCATTCATGTTTCACTTTTTTATAAATATTTTACAAGCCGCATCCAACATAATATATTTTTTTCCACACTAAATATGTTTTACTCAAAAATACAAAACCCCAAATTTCTTTTGCAATGCATTATAGAGTACACCACAACTGAAAAGTTTGGGATTGGTAAAATTTCCACTTTTAAAAAAAAAAGGTCTCTTCTGCTCAACAAGGCTGCATTTTTGTTAAAAAAAAATATAGTATAAAAAAAGCAATATTGTAAAATATTCTTACAATTTACAATGTGTTTTCTATTTTAATACGTTAAAATGTAATTTATTCCTGTGATCAAAGATGCTTTTTCAACAACAATACTCCATTCTTCAGCGTCACATGATCCTTCAGAAATTTTGGAAAGAACTTCTTCATTCTCAAATCTGGAGGAGTTTGCATGCCAAGTCAAGTGCCATATTAGTTCATGTTTATCAGCCGAAATCATGACCCTTGAGTCATGCTGCAGTGTTTCGGACCATCAAAGTACCAACTGAGGAGGAAGTCAATTTCTCGCCAACTGAGGTAATGTCTGTTACCCTTCCTATAACAAGTTTTCTGTTAAAACCACACCCACAGTGTACGTAAATGCAGACTGATGATACACAGCAATGAATAAAAATAGTTTGCGGAAAAAATGACGGCACAAACCGAATACACAAATGTTTTCAGGAAGGCCACCTCTCACCTGGCAAAAGGAATTTTTCACATCCAGTCTTTTTGTTTTTTCCAACGGGGCACCTGTAGACATCTCCAGTCCGTTTAGCTGGCTGTCCAGTCAGAGGAGAACCAATCAGAACCCTGCAGAAAAAAGAGTGGGGTCATTCATCCCTGACCACAAAAAACCCCTGGGCTTTGTGAGAAAGTGGAAACACGCTGAGCCAAAGTGCAGTTGATTGAGTCGCCAGTTTTCCAGAGGGAAAGAGAAGCATAACATAAATATGCACATGCTTATTTTTAATATTACAGCAAAATGGAACACATGTCAGAACGACGAGGAGAAAATAGTTTCTTTTTTTTCTTTAACAATAACTGTTAGAGAGTTTGAATATGATGTTGAAGGATATGTGATGTTTTACCCTTGAAGCCCAATGATTTATGCGCTTTACAGTTAGATAACATGAAAGGTCGTGTATGTTTCATTATGTTTTCTTCTACATCTGAGTACACTTAGCCGAATAAAGAACATTCGCCGTGTTCCTCAGGTTTCTGACAACAGTGCTAAAAGTAGACATCCTTGTGTAAGCATGTAAACAACTCAAGTCATTAACATTCCTGTGCACAAATGAGCCTTGAGACAGTAGTGGATACAAGCGGGAGTCCATGCAATCTTGCCTGGTTACAACTTCTTTGAACACCAGTCAACTCCAAAATCTTTAAATTATACTGTATATTTTAGCCTTGACTGACTGATAATTCACAAAAGAAAATACAAACATGTCATTTCAAATTGCAAATTTGTTTGCGTCTGTGGAACACAAAATTAGAAATATTGCATAATGTCCTGGCTGTTCTTTTCCATATAATGATAGTGAATGGGGACAGAGTTTGTTAAGTATAAATAATACTGAAATGTCACCAAAAAGCAGCATGAAGTTTATCCACAGAAGTCTTCTGAAGTCATATGAGAGCTTCAAAAAGACACTGATGTCTTAAACCACTTCTATAACCACTTCTAATTTTATGATGCTTTGTCATTTTTTATTCTCAGCACCTTTCTGCCTCCATTCACATTCAATGGATGGAAAAGAGCAGCAAAAATATTCTGCAAAATAGTTTGAGGTCACATGCGAAGTCAATTGAAGTCTCGTCCTCAATTTTTTTTTACTAATGAAAGCCTTTTAAATAAAAATACTTAAAATCCAAAGTCAGCTTCAACAGAATATCAATGTAATTGATATGTAATTGTAAAAGGTTTTCCATTAAAAATGTTTGCTGATTCTCTGTTATCATGAACCTCAAAAAACCCTAATGTACTCTCATTAAAACCCCCATCCCGATCTCGTCTGTCAAATCATCTAACTGGCAAGGTTTACAAGTCAGCCAAGGCCACCTGTGAGAGGTTTTGGGGGTTTCACAGCAGCTGAAAGTACTGTAGAGGGTTAACCATTACAAGTGGTGCTAAAACGTGCTGCTGGACCCATTTATAAGAGACTACAGATGTATGAATTCACTGAGGTTTCGCTGAGGGGAACTGTTTCATACAGTAGGGAATTCGTTCCCATTTATTTATATTCGTAATGGAGTTAGCAGGCCTTAGTACATTAGCTTGATGACTTTATTGGGAAAAAACGAGCCATTACAAAAGCAGACTACATCAGTGATGCTCATGGGTTTACAATGACAATTCTAGCATTATTATGGGATGGTTCTGAGTATATTGTTTATTATGTAGTAAATTAGAGCATAAAAAATGTTTGCCATAGCGTCGGTAGTGCTAACACTTGTTTTGGTTGTACAAAATGGTAAATAGAGGCAAAAAAGCAATGGACAATCAGAATTCAGTATGCAAATATTGCGGAGATTTTTAAACTTTCAAATCTAAATTTTCTAATAATATACAGTAAATATTCAAATAAATAGCATACCTGTGGCCAGTTTTACTAACAGCTTGCATCAGCTCAAACCGTATTTTAGCGTTAAAATTGTTCTGTCAGGTTTTATTAACGCCGCGCAGTGAAGAATTAGGGCTAAAAAAAGGCGCTGACAGTTATTTTTGCACCTGACCTTATTGAATATGCATTTGTAGGAGTTTCCCTTTCAGACGCAAAATTTATGGGAGGAGAGTATTAAAATGAAACACACAACATTTTTTACTAAGGTTTGCGCTCGTCAAATTATTGATATTTGCACCAATATTTAATTCCCAAAAAAGAATGATTTATACTATTTTGCACTTACAATGGCTGCATTTGTTGTTGCTAGGAAGAGGCACCAAGAACAAGAGAACAGAGAACAGAGAGCATGTGGTAGAAGGGAGAGGATTTTTTCCCATAGGTATTCATTTATTTTGAATGCCAGAAGAGCACATTATCCGAAAATGTTATTTGCCTAGCCATTATTTTTTATTGGCTTTAGAAAATAAAAGACACTTGGAACCCTCAACTAGGAGTCACGCAATACCAGGTCTAGGGTTGCCATAAGGTGGAACATTTTCAGTAAATTTCAGAAACATTCCAGCAATTTTGGAAACTTACCAGTATTTTTGGAAAGTTACTAAAGAGGTCTATCAAACCTTCTTGCAACCCATAATTTTTTGACCTCTGGTTATTTTCAACATACTGTGGCTTCTTTATTCTTTATATGCGACTAGGCTAATTAGCGCTGCGCTTGGTAGATTGCATTGTTTGATATGTAAATGAGATGTTGCGTCTGTTTTCTTTAAATCGCGCATTGGCAGTGTATCACCTGCAGAAATTTCCACGCCCATCTGCGTTGTTTTGGAATTGTGCTCTGATGCTCATTTGCCCTGTTTAGTGAAACTGGCCCCTAAGCATTTATAGATATGACATGAAAACATACCACTTTCCCTCACTGTTCTCAAATTGTTGGACGGTGTATCCGAACATGTCCTCCACTGGTCCACTGAATGACATCTGGTTCTTCTCGTCTACATTGAAACATGACAACCATGGCAGCAGAGCTATCAAGAAACATACAATAAAAAAGACAACATAAGCATCACATACAATATGCATCTCACTTTATCTTAGAAATAAGACTAAGGGTCAGTTTGTCCAATTAAAAAAAAAACGATTCCAATGAGCAGATAATATAAATGATATTTTCTTCAGCTGACATGTTAATGCAATTACTAAGCTGTTTATTAATTGTTAAATATTTATAATGAATATTAATATAAATAAGTAAATAAACACACTGACTTTCCGTTTCCCTTTTTTTTGTTTTGGGAGAGAGATAGAAATAGTCCCAGTTGTTCATGCCCAGTTGTGTGGGAATGAAACATGCAAATCCTACGGGGAGCAATACACACATAGAAGGCAGAGGAATTTCACAGAGCAATGCGGAGAAGCTGTCCTGACCTATTGGACAATATCCTCTTCATGAAGACCACCAGAGTCTGACTCTTAGTAGTGTATAAAAGGAGAACGAAATATAGTGTGTAAATGCTTCATTGTGCAGAGGCCACAGAGAGACTTTTCACATGTTGTGTGCAACGGAATTCCAGTCATGATTTTTTCAATTCCAGGATTTGGATAGGAATTGTGAAGATTAACAAATCACTGTGGTGTTGAGTAGATGGCTGGATCTGGGTGAGAATACGAAAAGACAGAAATCCAGTTGTGCTGCCTTATGTCTGTTGTCATGTTCTGAGATAATGAAGGTAGAACATGTAGTCATAGCTCAATGAGGAAACAGGGAGGCTGCGTATGTTTGTGTCCGCTATGACAGGAAAGACACAATCGATGTATTTTGGAAAAACAAGCAGAAGAAAAAGAAGATGAAGAAGTGCAGAAGAAGAAGAAACATGTTCATTAGAGACGTGCTGACCAGTGGGCTTTTCCCGAAGGAACTGCTGTTTTGTTGTGCAAGTTTGATAAGCAGAATCAATTTCCTCTTCAATCTAGACGGAAGCAATGTGTTTTGTAACAAGAAAGAACAAGAGTTGAACATAAAGATATTCAGGCTATGAAGGTGAAGAAGAAGACCAAAACAGATGAACACAACGAAGCTGTAGACTTCATTGAATAAGAATCTAAAGACGAAGCTAATAAAAGTGAAGCTCAACAAAATGGTGATGCAGAAGAAGCTGAAAAGGAGCTTAAATAAGGCCCAGAAGCTCAAGAAGGCCAGAAAGAATCTGAGGAACTTGAAGATCTATAACAATGAAGAAGATAAATAAGGATGGAATGAGGAAGAAGAAAATGATGAAAACCTCAGAGGAGAAGCTGAAGAAAAGCACAATGAAGAACATCCAGAAAAATGAGAAGACAAAGAATGATAACAGGAAGAAGGTGAAAGAAGAGAAGAAGGTGATGAATCTGAAGAAAAAGCTGCAAAACAATTCAAAGGAGGAGCTGAAGAAAAACAGTGGAGGTGGAGGAGGTGAAGAATAGTTGAGAAACTGAAAGTCAGCGAAACAACAAATGTCCAACGATCATGTTTGGGAAAAGCAAGAAAAGCAACAGAAATAAGACAAAGAGGCAGAAGAAGATGACATACTGTAGACAAAGAAGACAGATGAAGAAGACATGCGCCAACCCGTTCCCATCCTGAGGGGCAGCTGTTCTGTTTTGGGTCGGATTTGTAAGTTAGATAAACAGAATGAATTTCCTCTGCAATCTACTGACGCTGTAAACAAAGATGTAGAGGGCCAAAGGCAACCGGACAGCTGGCTTCCTCCTCGACCAAATCTATCTCCTCACAGACACACACCATCCTCTAAAACCAGGAGAACTGGCTCCTCTATTAATGAAGACGGTGTTTGTAATTTATAATGAGAGGAAAAGGCAAGACTTCCTGATGAGGTTTAACACAGGACGCTCTCTAAGCTAGTGCTCTGCAAACACAGTGACACACACATAACCTTGAGAATACATAAAAAGACAGGCCTTTAAAACACTTGCATTGGGGTTCAATGTTTTTTGCAGGATTGGTGAATGGCAATGTCTCATCCATTCCCTCAATCGATGTGATTGATTTCAAGCTTCTACAGTATGTCAGAGAAAATACAAAGGCAATTAGGTGATTCAAGATGGCCACCAGCCAAAGAGTCCCTTTGCATTGATCACAGATGGGGAAGATGCCCAGACACGTGGATCACAGCACTCCAAGAACACAATTTATACTCAAGATTCAGAATGTTCAGGGGTTTCTTACTCTTAAAGAACAGCAGAATCCCTCCATAGATGGAATATAAACTAAATATTAACTGAACATAATAACTCTGAAGCACCAAACTGGAAATAATTCTATAAACGTTGACTATATAAATGTAAATTGTGGATACGGAATTGAATTAGAATATATTTTTATAAATCTGAATATATAAATGTAAGTCAGAATATATAGTTGTAAGTCTGAATACCAAAATATATCTTTGTAAATCAGAATATAAAGATAAAAATCTTTATATATAAATGTAAATCATGAATATATAGAAGTAAATCTGAATATTCATTCTGGCATATTTAATTTACATTTTTGCTTATGTATAAAATAAACTCTCTCAGCTAATTCTGTAAATACAGTGTTTAATATTATTGAAATACTATTAATTTTAATATAATTTACTCTGAAGTTTTAGTAATTCTGTTGTGTTTTTGTTATTTTTAGTTCCAGGTTTTTCTGTCTATATAGTTTTTATGAACTTTTATTTCAGTTTTTGCTTTAGCTATTTTAGTACGTCAAGTAAAAAAAAAAAAAAGAATTACAAAAGCAACTGAAATATTAAAATTTTTATTTGTATATTATATTATTTATATTTTAACAATGGTTAATGGTTTTAAATGTTATTTTAGTCAACTTTTATACAGGGCGGTTTTTGAGAATGATTTAAACTGGTAACTATTTACAATACAATGAAAAAAATGAACTATTTTATGATTTGATCCATACAAAAATGAATAATTTTTTGAAAAAGTAGTAAACAAGAAGGTCCACCACTAAACAAAAAAACACAGGGGAGCCTAAGCAGGCCATATAAAACTACAAGAGAGATTTTACAAATTCATACAAAATTAATTCACCACCAATGCAAAATGCAAAAAAGTTACAAATTGCCATGAGAGTGTGTTAACTGCTTATTAACAGAACTGGCTCACAAGAATCATTAGTTTTGGAAATTGGACTGAATCGTCTACATTGTATGGTGGTCTCACACATGCATAGAGCACTTCTTACAAGTCACACTTGAGTTTCCACGAAATGATTCAAATATAAATATAATGCATGTTCGTTCATGTAAGACAGGACATCCTTTACGCATGCAAGCAGGGGGAAAGCGTGAAAACAAAACTAAAGCCTACAAACAGCAGAACTTTCTCCATCCATTGTACAAACCACATGAAGACAATACTAAAGAACTGCTGTCAGCAGCTTTGAGTTTTCTGTTGCAAAGTTCCAAAAGCATGCATGACCTTTCATGTTTTCATTTTGGAAAACCTTGCCAAACTAACATAGCTGGATGACTTGACATCATCAAAATGTGTCATCATGCCCAATTGTTTGTGAAGCAAAGTCTTGGTATCTGTGGAGAAATAAGAAGAAAATGGGGAACACGTTTAAAGTGACGAGCTCTATCCATGCTTACATTGCAAAGCCTGTTAAACGATGCTGTCTTTCCCCTTCAGGTTCAATCAAGTGTAACTTGACATTGCCAAAATCTGATAAAATGCATTACGTTATAAGATTTAATCATTCAACACCGGCAATGTGCTGGATTTATCTGGGCTAAGATTTTTTAAATCAGCCCATTTGGCAGCGGGAGAGCTACGTGATTATGAGAAACGAGGCCTGGGTCGAGGCCTTGTCTGGCTCACACACGCTCTTTCATGACAAAGCAGATCTCAAGATAATCAAGTAAATGTGTCCTGTTGAACGTGTCCTGTTACTCAATTGAAAAGAAAATTAAGTTGAGGCCCTACTCTTATGCAGCAATCCTTGGAAATATAGCAGTGAATGCATTGAATGTTTATTTGGAAAAAAAAAAATTTGATTTAATTTCGGCACATGTTATTGGTAAATTCAACATTTTTTGCACTTGCCAAAGGCAGCACTCTTTAGTGGATTCACCACACAACCCCAATATCATGTTCCTGAATATACTGCCTTCAGATGTGTCCTCTGGAGGACCAGTGTTTTACTGGCCATGAAAAAGTCCGCCCACAGAATGACATAATGCTCCCTGCTGATTCCAGAAGCTTTCATTCCAGTTTCCTCCGCACTAACAGGGGAGAGACCCCCGATCATGTTCTGTCAAACGCCCACCTTCTACAAACACTCACACGCAAACACACCCAGACACTCCCCAAAACAGCCGTTCCCACACAGCCACATGGTGCACAGACGGACCAGGAACCCAACTTTCTCAAGCATATCACACAAATGTTTTGAGACTAAAAATACACGACACAGGGCATAGCGGGTCACTTCCGGCATTTCAACCCAAAAAAAGGTAGTAAAAGAAACAATCAAGCGTGAACAATAAGTGTCATGATATCCCATACAACAAAAACATTATATGCGTCAAAATGATCAATTTTTCTTTTATGCCAAAAATCTGGATATTTTAAGATCATGTTCCATGAAGATATTTTGTAAATTTCCTACTGTAAATATATCAAAACTTAATTTTTGATAAGTAATACACATTGCTAAGAATTTGGACAACTTTAAATGTGATTTTCTCAGTATTTTTTATTTTTTTGTAACCTCAGATTCCAGATTTTCAAATAGTTAAGTCTCGGCCAAATATTGTCCTCCTAACAAACCCATACATCAAGGGAAAGCTTATTTATTCTTAGGTGTCAATTTTTTTAAATATTTGCATGTTTTATTACATACATTTCTTGTATATTTTGTACAAAATATATAAAAAAAAAATTATATATTTTTGCCTCATTTTGTAATACATTGGCATTTGAAGGTTTAAATTAAATATATTTTCCACTGACACAATATATTTAACGTGTTTTTCCCAGAACAAAAATATACATTGGCAGTCAAAAGTTTGGAATAATTCAGATTTTTTTATGTTTTTGAAAGAAGCTCTGCTCACCAAGGCTGCATTTGGTGAAAAATACAGTAAAAATATTATTACAATTCAAAAGAAATATATTCTATTTGAATATATTTTAAAACGTAATTTATTCCTATGATGAAAAAGCTCATTTTAGAACAGCCATTAACCCAGTCAGACATTTATAATATTACAAAAGATTTCTGTTTCAAAAAACTGTTCTGCTTCAAATAAACTTTTTTTTTAAATGTTCTATTCATCAAATAATCCTGAAAAGAAACTGTATTGTTTTTAGGAATTGAGCACCAGTATCATCAACATAAGAATGATTTCTGAAGGATCATGTGACACTGAAGACTGCAGTAATGCTCCTGAAAACCCAGCTTTGATCACAGAAATAAATTACATTTTAAAATATATTCACACAGAAAACAGTTATTTTAAATTATAATAACATTTCACAATATTAGTGTTTTTACTGTATTTTTGATCAAATAAATCCAGCCTTGGTAAGGATAAACTTCTTTCAAAAACATAAAAAGTCTTAATTATTCAACGTTTCTGACTGTGTATATTTTTCCTCAATATATTAATGACACTGACATTCAGATCCTGTGGTCTGAATCAGAAAAGCAAAATTAGCCATAAAATAGATGTTTTATAGCATGAGAATAAAAGGAAACATCCCCCGTGGCTAATCACAGGACGTCACATGCTAGTGTGGCTCTGGGAACAGTTGGGCTGCTGTCCTGCTGGAGGGGAGTTCGATTCTCTGCAGCAGATATTCTCCAGCTCACTTCCTGGAGCAGCGCTGAAGGCCAACATTCCCCGGGACTGCCGTTTTACATGCAGCTGAAATTAAAACCATCATGTACATGGACTGACTGATCTTTCTCAGCTGCAGAGTTGTTTAAATCAAAGCTTGCTTAGTTATCCCGGATGGTACGTGATTCATGTGAGTTTGGGGATTAGATCTCTGTAGAGGCCAAAGTTCAAGCTAAACATTATGGTGAGATGGGGAAAAAGCTGCACTATTTTATGTACTGGCAGCAAATGGACCTTGCTTTAAAATATATAGCCTATCAATATATATGATTTATATGTATATCTTGCTTTAGATATCGCTCTACAGCAAAAATCATTAATATTGCAAGAAATATGAAGTTTCTATGTCAGAGACCTCAAAAGCCTGCTAAAACAAGAGTTTGTGCAGCATGTCAACTTGTTAGCAGTCTGAAAGTTTTGTTTTTCTGTGTCTGGCAAAGGCATGTTATTTGCTGTTGGGTTAAAGTGGAGATAATGCAATCATAGCGGGGGCTTTTTTGCCCTTTCCTTCTGAATCCCGGGTGAAGTTCAATCACATGATATATAAAAAGGCTCATGAAGACAATCTTTGTTTAGCTTTCTCTTGCACGGTCCTCCTACTAAATACAGCCTTATAAAGTAGCTTAGTTTTATTTTAGCAATGTATCATTATATAAAAAACAATACATACATATAAATTGATTAACTTGAAATTGATTAAAATTGAAATGAAATAACTGAGGAATAAGTTAAAATTCAATCTTTTAAACAACAGTTCAATAAACAGGAGTTCCTTACATTTTAGCCACAAAATTCTAAGTTACTATGTGTTTGTTAGTAAAAAAAAATGCGCAAAATGAGCAACATAGCAGCAATTTCATTCCAGGGTGAATTAGAGGTTATAATTGGTTGAGTGAATGATTCAGTGATTCTTTCATAAAGACAGCCTCTTGATACTTGTTACTGAATGAATCAGCAATTTTGAACAAATTGGTTAAATGAATGATTCAACAACTTACTTGTGACTACTGGCATAACAGTGTAACTGCAGAAAGAGAGCTTAAAAAAATCCCCAAACACAATGTCAGCCAGCTAGTAATGCTACCCTGGTGACATCCCCATCAGAAACAGCAAATATTCAAAACATAAAATGTTGGCCTATTGAAACAAAGCATGCAAAATAGCATTCGACAATGCCCCAGACGGCTCATAAACACACACAGATGCAAAAGCACCTGTAAAGTATCTGTTCTCTCATTATTTTGTGCTGTGAGGTTTACAGTCTTTGAGAGAGAGAGGTCTGCGGGTCGTGCCCCTGGGGTCATGCTCTTTAGCTGCTTCTAAATGTCTGGCTTGTTATTTTGAACATTTTATGGGAGATCAGGGGTTTCCCCTGTAATGTTTCATTATAACGGTCCTCGTTTTGAGGAATTCTGCTTTACCAAGAACAGGCACTTGTGAAGTGTTTTTCCTTTTCGGCTGACATCACAAATCTTTCTTACTTTTCACCTCCTACCCTCTAAGCGCCTGGCTTCTTCCTGGTATGTAACACCCAAACATTTGTGTCAGATGTGATCAGCGCTACTGCATTTGTCCTTTTCTCTGGTAAACTTTTCTCTGGCATCACAGCAAGCAGAGCGATGTAGTACAGTAACCTGTTTCCTGATCCAGATGCTGATTCAGAATAAATGCAATCACACATCTTATCAAATTTTTACAGTTTTCATCACATAAATGTGTGTGATGGTAATGCATTTCCTAAGTTCGCATATCCCAGTTCGGAAACTACTTTTCCTCAAAATGATGGTTGACTCTTCCAGTATTGTAAGCACACACACAAAAAAACCTGTATTTTCAGGAATTGTTTAAAATTTTGTAGTCTTATATTTACCAGGATAATCACTATAAATGTAGATTACTGCAGTATTATGTTGCAAGGCTTAAAATGTTTTGAGGCTGCTCTGTGAAATCTCATTCATTGTAAGAGGCCTTAGTCATATTGTTTTTATTAAATCTGACAGTGTGTAATGAGTGTTCAGTCCATCAGTCTTTCTTTGAAAGCAACGTCTGATTTATATTAAAGAAAACTACGTTTTGAAGTGATTTTTAGCATAAACGTACGTTTTTTTATTTGTCTACTTGACAGTTCTGTTTATGTTGTTATAGTTTTAAGAATTGTGTTACATTTAATTAAAATGTGTCTTATCCGTTGAGGAAAAACTGTGAAATGCATGAATAGTTCGTACAAAGACGTGCAAAACATCAGCAGATCTCTGAACTTAAGTGAACAATGATAGTCTTCCATTCTCAGAAGTGTTACTTCCTGTGCATTGTTTCTTTTCTTTTTTTAAGTCGTCAGTGTTTGTGGTTTAAATGTACAAGAAGCGGCTCTATATGAAACTTAACCCACTTCAAAGACAAGCTTTAAATTCAGGTGCACTTTTACACCAAAACCTTTAGGTAACCGTTATATGAAGGTATAATATCATTCCTAATATTACTTTTTTTTCTTCTGTAAAACAAAACTGTTAATCCATACAATGAAAGTCAATGGGGTCTAATGTTATTGTTTTTCCATTGAATGGACAAAAACAGTTAAAAATTCTTCTTTAAAACATACTTTTGTTTATGTTCCATATAAGAAGGTCATACCAGTTTGAAGGGATAGTAAATTATGATTTTCATTTTAAAGTGAACTATCCATTTAACTAAACTGGATAACTAAACCTATGAGCGCTTACATTTTTTTGAGTGAAAGACATGATTTTCCCAAGTAGTCACTTGTAGATCAAAGTTGGAGATGTTTTTGAACCTAAGGAAGCTAAGTATGCGCACATGGGATGGAAACTTGAACAGTGCACCAGTGAGGGACGTGCCAGCCTCCGGTTCACTTGCCCAAACAACCAACAGTACTTTTCCAGAATTTGACAGCCGCTGGCACAAAGCAGATGACGGGAGATGTTTTTCCCAGTTATCAAGAATGTTTAAAAGTACCCTGGAACCCAAAGTACTTCCTGCAATCATGTCACAATAGCAAAAAACGAGCCTTATCACAACCATTTATGAGAAACCTTCCAGATCGCATGGTAGCCATTGATCATATTCAGTGTGAATATTTTCACAGTAGCTTGTTGAGTAGTTGTTTAAAATTGGAGGCTGACCAAAGCGGTAATTATATCTATTATGATCATTTAAACTGAACTGCACATTCTGTGCCAGTTCTCAGACAAGTAAGTGGTTTGCCAAATCGCATCGAAGTCACTATGACATGATCTATGACCAGCCTGCTCTTGAACTCCTCATTGGGTACCATCAACTCCAAATTTGTCTACAACCGTCTTCTACAATAATTATGAGTCAGAGCATTTCCTTTGAAAGGACTGGGGCTTGTCTGCATGTAATGGAATGCATTCAGCAATCTGAAGTCTCCAAGTATGGAAGAAGACAGTTCAAAGCAAGGTCTTCTGGGAGATTTGAAGCCCTTGCCAGTAAGTGCTCTGGATTTATATCTGTGGAGATGTTCTTCATGCCAGTGAGAGGGGAGTGGCAGATGGCTAACTTAAGCTTGACCATTCATCTCCTAATGACCCTATTTTTGGTCCACTTTATTAAATTAGACAAAAAGGGCTGAAATGAAACTACAGTCTGCCATATTAGATGCTCAGGATAAAAACTAATCACTTGATGAAGTGAAACATGTTTAATGAGTCTGCGCTGAAGGAATAGTGGACCGTAAAATGAAAACTCAGTTGTAATTTACTCACCTTCATGTTGTTTCAGTGTGGAGCATATTAGAAGATAGTTTTTGTCCATACAATGAAAAGTAAATGGGGTCCAAAACAATGACTTTCATTATATTTCATGATATGTTTCTATATATATTTGTTTGAGCAGTGAGTAAATGATGAGATTTTCATTTTGGGGAGAAATAGAGTATATCTTTAAATTCACAGACTGCAGGGAGCACAAACCGTTCTGCTGTTATGAATCTGTTAAGCATTCAATGAATCCATTATTTATCCCAGACAGTGCAGGCGTTTTGTACATAAAGCACACACAGAAGGAATGCATTCCTATCAAAGACTGGAGATAAACTGGACACAGTGTTTATCCATGGAAAAAAAATCTCAGGATTCACAGACTGAACTTTATCATATGCAATCTATTAGTCTACAATATCATAAAATATTAGCAATATTATTAAATATATAAAAAATAACTAAATTTTGGGATATTTAAGGCATTTGTTAGTCAGTGCCATTTATTAACATAATAATATAAAATAATTCCTTATGCAATTTTATGTATTTAATCAAGAAAACACTACTGCAAGCAATCTTATAATAATTATAATCATAATCTCCAATGACTCAGCATTTAACAGACATAGGAAATACATGGGAAATGACTCAATAATTTACAAATATCACAGAGCTTTTTATAACATAGTACAACCCGAATTCCGGAAAAGTTGGGACGTTTTTTAAATTTTAATAAAATGAAAACTAAAGGAATTTCAAATCACATGAGCCAATATTTTATTCACAATAGAACATAGATAACATAGCAAATGTTTAAACTGAGAAATTTTACACTTTTATCCACTTAATTAGCTCATTTAAAATTTAATGCCTGCTACAGGTCTCAAAAAAGTTGGCACGGGGGCAACAAATGGCTAAAAAAGCAAGCAGTTTTGAAAAGATTCAGCTGGGAGAACATCTAGTGATTAATTAAGTTAATTGATATCAGGTCTGTAACATGATTAGCTATAAAAGCTTTGTCTTAGAGAAGCAGAGTCTCTAAGAAGTAAAGATGGGCAGAGGCTCTCCAATCTGTGAAAGACTGCGTAAAAAAATTGTGGAAAACTTTAAAAACAATGTTCCTCAACGTCAAATTGCAAAGGCTTTGCAAATCTCATCATCTACAGTGCATAACATCATCAAAAGATTCAGAGAAACTGGAGAAATCTCTGTGCGTAAGGGACAAGGCCGGAGACCTTTATTGGATGCCCGTGGTCTTCGGGCTCTCAGACGACACCGCATCACTCATCGGCATGATTGTGTCAATGACATTACTAAATGGGCCCAGGAATACTTTCAGAAACCACTGTCGGTAAACACAATCCGCCGTGCCATCAGCAGATGCCAACTAAAGCTCTATCATGCAAAAAGGAAGCCATATGTGAACATGGTCCAGAAGCGCCGTCGTGTCCTGTGGGCCAAGGCTCATTTAAAATGGACTATTTCAAAGTGGAATAGTGTTTTATGGTCAGACGAGTCCAAATTTGACATTCTTGTTGGAAATCACGGACGCCGTGTCCTCCGGGCTAAAGAGGAGGGAGACCTTCCAGCATGTTATCAGCGTTCAGTTCAAAAGCCAGCATCTCTGATGGTATGGGGGTGCATAAGTGCATACGGTATGGGCAGCTTGCATGTTTTGGAAGGCTCTGTGAATGCTGAAAGGTATATAAAGGTTTTAGAGCAACATATGCTTCCCTCCAAACAATGTCTATTTCAGGGAAGGCCTTGTTTATTTCAGCAGGACAATGCAAAACCACATACTGCAGCTATAACAACAGCATGGCTTCGTCGTAGAAGAGTCCGGGTGCTAACCTGGCCTGCCTGCAGTCCAGATCTTTCACCTATAGAGAACATTTGGGGCATCATTAAACGAAAAATACGTCAAAGACGACCACGAACTCTTCAGCAGCTGGACAGCAGCAACTTTTCCGGAATTCGGGTTGTACACAGGCCTTAGACATGCATGTGAATATGTATGTATCTGATGTCCCACGCATCCATATGCAGATTACACGCATGCTGACTGAAAACAGATTAATTTCCTTTAATGTCTCAAACCAAAAACACCTGCACACTCATCTCCTTTAGGAATTTACACAGCTTTAATGTCACCACTGCTATAACCACATCTGGGTCTCTGGAGCAGTGCAGACAGACATGCACAAACTAACTATTAACCACTAGGGTGCTGATCTGTAGTTCCTCGGAGCATCTAAAAAAAAAGTAAGTGAATGACAGGATCTAAAATAAAACCACCAAAGAGTATCAGCGTACTCCGTTGGTAATGTAGTATTATGCTTATCATAGGACCATATATGCATAAACCAGTATTTTGAAAGGTGGTAGCCAGGGTCTGGACCAGAGTTAGACGATCAGTTCACCCCAAAAATAAAAATGTAGGCCTACTCACCCTCAGACATTTCCAGATGTAGATGAGTTTGTTTCTTAATGGGAATGGATTTGGAGAATTTTAGCATTAGTTCACTTGCTCACCAATGGATTCACTGCAGTGAATGGGTGCCGTCAGAATGAGAGTCCAAACATGACAATAATCCCCGAATCTAACATTTAACATCTTTTGAAGTGAAAAGCTGCTTGCTTTTGAACTTTAACTTTTAACTTTAACCTTCTGGCCAAAATATCAGTCCATAATAACACTTCCTCCAACAAAATGTCCATCCCCTGTTGTCCTCTCACATCAAAATCCACCAACATATTTGTTTAAAACCATTTTCTGGCTTTCTCTTGTAAAAGGTGCTTGATCTGCGCATATTTGTCTCCTGATTCAGACGAGACAACATTTTTTCAGTGGAGAAAGCAATACAAATAAATGACTCATATTTTACCCAGAAGCAAAGGTCAGAAGTTAAAAACGTCTTGATGGATTTGACTCTTACAAACACACTTTTACTTCAGAAAAAGACATGAATTGATGGACTGGAGTGGTGTGGATTGCTTGTGGATTATTGTGATGTTTTAATCAGCTGTTTGGACTCTCATTCTGACGGCACCCATTCACTGCAGAGGATCCATTGGTGAACAAGTGACGTAACGCTACATTTATTTAAATCTGTTATGATGAAGAAACACACTTTTCTACATCTTGGATGGCCTGAGGGTGGTAAATTGTCAGCCAATTTTAATTATTGGGTAAACTGTTCCTGTAAGTGCATGATGAAGCGACACTGTGATGATCCTGCAGTTTATGTGAGTCAGTGTGAACCTCTAACTGCAGCTGCATCTACAACTCAATTCCTTAAGGCGGGTCACGAGCCTCCATCACATGCATTCCTAAGAAACTGCACTCAAGGAGATATGAGCTGTCTTCGTTTGGTTAAACTAATAGGGAGGGAACACTGATTTAATAGCCTAACATTAATTAAAGCTTTACATTAAAGGTGTTTTAAAAGTTGCCAATATGCAGCTTTGTGGACAACAGCCAAAATGTTGATTTATATTTTGAGGTGCCATTAGGAAATTTGTGTTTTTGTTTAGATGGCTCGTATTCATTTCAATAGTACTGATGGTTTTGTACTGTATAGTGACACCTACGAGATTCTTCCAGATCTACCGGGTAGCACGGGGTAGCAACTGCCACCCTAAGAAAAAAAGATGTGCCACCCCAGAATTATCACAGATCAAAATATATATGTGAGCAATGTTTCATGTGCTATTTTTCATCTACGGCAAAGACAGTGTAATGCAAGATAATGACAAAAACACTCTTTTGAACTGTGCATGATGGTTGCACACAAATGCAGCGTAGCTCAGCTTCATTAACAAATGTGTTCTCTTATGAATCGGTTCTTTTTGAGTCAAAACCACAAAGCTAGGCCCAGTGCACTAAAGAATTGTTTTTACATTTGTTTGTGAATCAGATAATTACTGCTTTTCAGGTAAGTCCTCTGAGAAATCTACTCCAGTCTAGATAGGTCTGAGATTCATCACATAATTGTTTGGTGATCTGATTCTCCGACCGCTCGATCCAATTTCATCATAGATATAAGGCATAACAATAACATGAAATCAAAAAGAATGCCGATCATGGAAAGTAGTAGCAGAGTTAGGTAAGAATCTAGTCGTCTTGCAGTTTTCTCAAATGCTAATATAACTGATTTTAGTTGGCACTCACTTAATTCAGTTTTCAAAACAAAGACACATTTCTCAAAAAGTTTAACAATGAGTAAGTTAAACATAAGGTTGCAAAACTGATCACACCAATCAGAATCTCTGCATCCTAACAACAGAGAGAGCTGAGCCAATCATCTACAGGGGTTTTATACTTACACATACAGTATAATTACTGTACAATTACATTAAATAATGGATATTTCACTATTCTATATCTACAACAAAATGTAGCACATGTTGTACACCAAGCGTGTGACTGTCAAATTTTATTTGTAACCATTTATAATGTGTAATGCATTTTTGCAGAAGTGAGAAATGACTGCCTAAATATATAGCTAGTCTTGTGTCAGGAGATCAAGACACTGCTATAGTACTGTATACTGTAATGAAAGAGAATGCTAAATTTACTTTTTTATTTTATTTTTTATACTGTACTGTATTGTAGCACATGCCAAGTTTATACAGTTCTTTGGTATTTGTACTTCCAGTGCTTTTCATCTGCAGGAAGATTACCTACTGTAAGATTTACAGTAGTAAAATGATTTTTGTTTCCCCCAAAGTTCATTGCTGAATTATACATCTGTATCTGTAATTTAATTGATGTGTGCTGTAATAGACATTGAGCCATAAAAATAATTGCTGAATCCTAGTAAGAGTTTTTTTGTTAGCGTTATTGATCTCAATGTTCACTAGGCAGGGGATTCATCATCTGTGTATTTGAATTGTAAGCATTTTTCAACTGCTTTCACACAAAATCTTTACTTGTCACACAAGTTCTGAAAGCTGACACTCAAACAGCAGAACCACAGACCAAATCTGCAAAACTATACGCTAAATCTCTGCCTTTGACTTAGCAAAACACAACACAATTCTTTATGTAACACACAAAAATCTAACAGGAATTAATATTATGGCAAAGGTGTTTGCAAATGTTTGCTTTTGAGATGTGTTTGTGATATTTTGAGTGCAGTGCTTCATTTTGCAAGAGATGTGAGGCATTTTGTATGTGCAATTTTTGGATTTATGTGTAAAGTTTTGAAAAAAAGTTAAAAAAAAAATGTGTGTAAGCAGTTGAAAAAAACCCTGTTCTTACAGATTTGGAAGTCCTTTATGGAATTTCTGGAAGAGGATGATTGAATTTAACATTTTGGACTTATGCTCTAATGGGTGTGGTACTGTAGATTATATAGCGTCTTGCAGGGTGCAATAACTCACTTTTTTTCTATAATTGGGTAATCATTGGTATTGGCATTTTATTTTAAGTATTTGACTTTAATGTATGTGTATGTAGATGTTTATTATGTGTATTGGTACATAAGTATGTATGGATATTGTATGTTTCTGTGTATATATGCACTTATACATATAGGCATTTATCATAACTGTTTTGGTGTTGTTGTTTTTTTCATTACACATTTACTTTATTTATTTGTTACTTATTTGCTGGCATGGGGTGGGGGCTGTTCTGTAAAACGTGAAAAGCTTTAAATAAAATATATATAAAAATAAAGAAAATCTAATAGCCTAGATTCAGTGCTTTTATAATACTGTATTTATTTCTAATGTTAGGAAATTATTTTCTAGAACGGCCCCTGACTTCTTCAGTAGGAGACTGATGTGACTGGAGTCTTTATCTCATGTGAGAGTAAGTCTTCAATGATTTTTCTCAGAAGTCATATTTTATATCTTCATACAACATAGCCAGTTGCTCTTAATGTAAGACTAAAAGTGCGTTGTAACATTTTATATGCACATACACTTTGCAAGCATGTGCTGCGCAAAAAAAAAATGCGTTAAAGTAATGTTCTCTACGTCTACGAGAAGATAAATAACAAAAACTTTTGTTCAGATTAACAGACCGCAGCCTGCCAAACTGGATATAACACACCGGATTAATAATAGGCTATATTATAATGTATGTATGGTCTTTGGAATACAGAGCGACATGCACCGAATAAACAACGCGCACAGATTCGCGCTCAGAATTTTGATATCATCATCATACATTTGACCGAAAACAGGCGAAATACGACACAATAAAAAAAAACGTACCCAAAAGCGTTGCTAGTGTGAAATGAACGACTCCAGAAAGCATCTTCCCGGTTCGCTGTCAGAGCCTTAGACGAGGCTCCTGTCCTTGTAAGAGCAGACGCTCAACTGAGCAGCAGCTCGACTCTCTGGAGACAGCACTCGAGTCAGATACTCTCAGAGGTAGACACAGGACACTTCATCCGCAAAGTCTACAGATCTCACACCTTTTGCCTGAACTACAACTTGACTGACTTTAAAAAGCGTATTTGAAAGCGAGGAGAGCGGTGAGGGAGGGTTTAGCTGGGCATCTGAGGGAGGACTCCCTCTCTCTCTCATTCACAGTCAAGTAGCTGTACTAGCAGAGTTTTAGGCAGAATTAATAATTATATATAGATTATCTAATCTAATCTAACTGGTCTAAATTGGTCATTAGCTGGTTTAAACTGCTCATTAACAGGTCTAAAATGGTCACTAGCTGGTCCAACCAGGTAATTAGCTGGTCTGAGGTGTTCATTAGCTCATCTAAACTGGTCATTTAGCAGGTCTAAACTGTTTTAACCTTTATAGGTCTAAACAAGTCTCTAGCCAGTCTAAAATAGTCATAATCTATCTCAGATGGTAATTTGCTGTCCAATCTGATCATTAATTGGTCCAACCTGTTAATAAGCTGGTCTAAGGTGGTCAGTAGCTAGTCCTAACTATCTTTACCTTGGCTGGTCTAAACTAGTCATTAGTTGGTCTAAACTGCTCACTTAGGTCTAAACTAGTCACTATAGCCACCCTAAATTAGTCATGAGATGTCACAGATTGTAATTTGCTGGTCTAATAATCATCTGGTTTTATTGTTCCTTAGCTGGTCTGAGATGGTCATTAGCGGGTCTAAAATGATCATCAACTGGTCTGTTAGTCTTCAGCTGTCTAAGCTGCTCATCGGCTAGTCTTAACTAGCAATTAGCTGGTCCAAGATGGCCAATAGCTGGTTGAAGCTGGTCCAAACAGATTTATTCTCACATGTTCTTTGTACAGAATAACATTTCTATTAATTGTCCACTGAATTATGTTATCTGTAGAGTATCGTTGTTTCCTTCCACATGCACGAGTTTTATGAGTCAGAGAGCATTGACTCTTTTTCTACACATGAAATATGAAAGCAAATAGACATATGGTATATTTTCTGAATGTGTTCTGTATGCAGCTCGTGGTATTTTTAAAGAGTACATGTATCTGCTTATTAGTAAAAATCAACTATAGATCACAACTGGAAGTTATTACAAGCACTGGATGATGGTTTAAAGTGGGTAAGCAAATACATTAATACTTACATATTCAAGTGTAGCTTGATGCTAATTGTACTTCTAATTATATTTTAGGATGTAGCATTTTCTTATAAGCATTATAGATAGTTGTGTTTCTGGTGTAGAACCTCGTTTGTGAGCGCAATGCGACAAACCAAGGCAAATTGCCAACGGTGCTTTCACACCGAATGCAAAATGATTGTTCACCTTCTGCTAATTCACACGTGTATGCTAGGTGGCGCTGACCAACAATGCATTTTTCCTTAGATATGTATCTTGTAAATGGATTTAACATCAACCGCTGCTCAATATACAACATTAAGTTTAACGTAAACAAAGATTGGTTCTACACTAGAAACACAAGCTACCTATAATGCTTACAAGAATAGGCTAGGCCTACATCCTAAAATATAATTAGAAGTACAATTAGCATCAAGATAATAACCAGGCTGGACCAGCTTATGCAGGCTGAATCAGCTTAGACCAGCCTCGACCACATATTGACCATCTAAGACCAGATAATTGCTAGTTTAGACTAGCCGATGACCAGCTTAGACAGCTGAAGACCAGCAAACCAACCTAATGACCATCTCAGACCAGCTAATGAACAATCTGAAACCAGGTAATGATAAGACAAGCAAATCACTTTGCGAACTGCAAAGATTCGTTGGACTGGTTGTATTTTTTTCTTCTTCTGCATTTTCGGTACGCGAATGTTTGCGGTCTATGTGGAAGCATCCATAGAAATCTATTGTTTTATTCCAGCACGTCATTGCGTCTGATATTAGTTTCGCTTTTACACGCTCCGTGTGGAAAGGCCTTAATGTGGTCATTAACTGGTCTAAACTAGTAATTAACTTGTCCAAGATGGTCAATAGCTGGTTCAGGCTGGTCTAAGGTGGTCATTAGCCAGTCTAAACTTATTATTATCTGGCCCAAGATGGTCATCGGTTTGTCTTGTCATTGGCTGGTCCAGCTTGGTCATTGGCTGGTCTAAAGTGGTCATTAGCTCTTCTGTTGTTGTGTCTATTTAACTTAATTTCTATTTTCATAAATGCTGTTTTTACATTGCAAATGCCAACAGTGCTCGATACCATCTCAAACCTTCAAAGCAAAACTGAAATCTCACTAGTCATCAGTTATTTTGAGTTCCTGACAATAATGTGGCCATAAGTCTGCTTCGTATACACTACCTGCTCTTCATCAGAGACTAAAGCAGCACCGAGGGGGTTCTGGAGAATTCTTCCTGCAATAATCACATTTAAAGATGGCAAGCAGTCACGTAAAAAATGAAACGTCCAAATTGTCAGTGAGCGAGAGGCCATCAGTTGTATAGTCCCCTCGAGTCCTGTGTATCTCCGAAAAAGAATGTAATCTCTAGAGAAACAGATAGTTTACATTATTCCAGCTTCCTCTGTTTTCTAGCTCCTCTCAGAATCCTGTTTCAGGAAAACACTGATTAGTGTTTTTAGTCTGTGCCGTTCTTTAATCAATTTCCTCCACCACACCCATCTGCAGGCCTGTCTTTGAACGAGCAGACACGGCCTGTTACAGAAGAGACCGTACACATCCGATGCATGTAAGACATACCCCACCAACAGCTTATGGGTATGGATATCCCAAACAAATCCCCCTCCCCCTGACTGAAGGAAATGAGGCAGCTTTGACTGACAAATATTTAGCCAATAGGTCAGATTATAACCAAACAATGTTTTTGCTTTATTAGGGCATTTTAAATCACAACATAATGATTTGTAAAGAAAATGAATTAAATTCTATAATGATATAATTGTTTAGAGATAATAAAAAGCCTTATTAAAATCCTTCCTAAAATTGTTAACAAATGGCCCAAAAATAAATAAATATCAATAATAACACAGATTTAACAATAATAACCAATATTATTAACACACACACACACACAAACTTTCAGAATTTCTTTTATGGCTGGTCTGTTTATTTTGGACACAGCATGATCTTGATTAGTTACCCTGTTACCAAAGGAAAGCTTTTAAGATGTGATTTGCTTTTCAGCAGAAAGCCGTACATGAGCCATTATTTCAGAAGATGCCTGTCAGATTGGTTTAAAATAATAAATTCGCCTTAATGTGGCGGAAAAGATGTTTGATGGAGGACAAGGAGTCCTCTTATACAACAACATAATCTGATTTCTCGTGTCCAGGACAGTCAGATGTCTGTTCTTCAGGCCTATGTTCTGTTCTTCTCCATTTTCAAAAATAAACCATTGCAGATCTCTAATAATTAGAGGTGTAACAGTACACATATTTGTTCTGAAAATTGTAAGTTCCAACAGCAGCGCAGAGTGTGATCACCTCCTCTTTTTTGCTTGTGTTAACATGAAATAAACATGAATGAACATCTCACCCCTCACGTAATCGCTCAAGTTATAGATCAGAGCAGAAGCTGAAGTAGATTTCTATCCTTAAAATAGTTTTTATAATAATTGAATTAATTTATAAAAGAGCAATTTGTTCAGTAAACCATTGTTCAATTAAAATAAATACATAAATTATATATATATATATATATATATATATATATATATATATATATATATTTGTGTGTGTGTGTGTGTGTGTGTTTAGGTTATACAAACTACAAAAATAAAAATTGATATCCCTTTTAACTATTAATGCTCATTTTGCACTAGCTCGGCAAAGCATGTCCATGTCTCCTCGCATTATGTAGTCACGTGGAAAGGTCACTTTTTTGCTAGCGTAAGAAATCTTTTAGGTTTCAAAAGATTTAAATGTCAAGAATACGCACATGAATGGACCATTTTAAACAATAAACTGAAACTAAGACATGTAAATATGTGTAAATAAACAATCCCCCTTCTCCATACTTGTATACACTGTCAGTTCTTCTGTCTACATCACTACGAAAGAGTATTCGTAGAAACAGCAATTTGGACCTTCAACCCATTGATCCCTGTTGAAGTGACGTGACGTGACATTCAGCCAAGTATGGTGACCCATACTCAGGATTTGTGCTCTGCATTTAACCCATCCGAAGTGCACACACACAGAGCAGTGAACACACACACACACACACTGTGAGCACACACCCGGAGCAGTGGGCAGCCATTTATGCTGCGGCGCCCGGGGAGCAGTTGGGGGTTCGATGCCTTGCTCAAGGGCACCTAAGTCGTGGTATTGAAGGTGGAGAGAGAACTGTACATGCACTCCCCCCACCTACAATTCCTGCCGGCCCGGGACTCGAACTCACAACCTTTCGATTGGGAGTCCAACTCTCTAACCATTAGGCCACGACTTCCCTGTAGACACGAAGTCTACACTGTGGAGAAAAGACCTGGGATGTTTTCCTCAAAAACCTTAATTTCTTTTCAACTGAAGATAGAAAGAACACAAGGAATGCTGGGAAACAAACAAACCTGATGGAACCTTTTCTCCTGATTTGTGGCATTATGGCACTCATATATAGTTTAATGAATGTGTTTCCCCTCCTGCCCAGTTGGATGACTGAGTGTCTCTGTGGTTTACTCCGTCCACACCCACTCATTTATTAGGCAACATCAGCAATGCTTTGGAAATGTTGCATTCTTACTCCCACATAACTCATTTTGGTAAACAGTATAATGAATACTTAAACACAGTCAGATGCGCTGTCACACTAAGTGGCGGCTTTTTGACGGTTAATTAGGAAATCACTGACTGACTACATTACGCCAAATTATCAAGCTCTTGTTGTTTGCCAAAGGACCTTGGAATGATTCTGAAAAAAATCTGGAAACTTGCTGGACACAATGATACGGGTTATTAATGAAGTGCCCTTCACCCCAGTTTCATGCCTGTTTGTTTTTGTGCAACTGTTTTGGCTTGGGATGGATCTGTGTGAACTTTCTTAGTGGAATTCTGCGTATGCCAATGTTTTTTTGTTTTTTTTTCCCTTCCTCCCCAATCACACAGTTGTTTGCAACTTGTGACCACAAATCCTGCAGACTCCAGCATTAAGAGATATTGGAACATTGCAGGTTCATTACGAAGTCACTTAATTTATTTATTTATTCAATCAAATGTATTTAATATGATGATTTGAATTAACAAAGTAATGCATATTTATTACAATACAGATATCTGAGAATATAAGAGAATCTAATAAGAAAAAAATTGTCAGAATGTATTACTATGTGATATTGTCACAATAAACTAATTACTAAATTTGTTTAATATGAATTTATTAATAATAATAATAATAATAATAATAATAATAATAAAATGGTTAAATAGTCAATTTAATCTCCAATTTTTAGTTGTTAATTATTTACATGATTAATATTAATATTATAATTAATATTATACAATTATAAATATTAGTTTATTCTTATTCTTATTGCATTCTCCATATTCTAAGGCTTAAATTAAATTAAATAACATTTTGTTGTAGTGCCTTTAATTCATAATTTAAATTGTGATTTGTGATTGAAATTTAATATTTACTTTAATATTATTGATCTATTGATTTATTATTTGTCATCTGGACATGTTAGTTTGAGACGAGCCAATACAAACAGATGAGAGCTTTCTGCTCTTTAATCTATATGGTCATGTTCACTGATTGGCAGACACAGGATAGCCCTTTACTGATCTGCTTGTTTGACAGCTCTCAGCAGGTACCCAAGCAATCAACACCAATTTAAAGGTTCTCAATGACTGCTCAGTGATCATGTTTAGGAGTGTGAGAGTCCATATGTCTGGTATGATTTTGAAGAGGACTGTGATAATGTAACAAGAGCTGAAGAAAAACCAGCTACCTATTCCACCAGGACGCTTGAGTTCAAATGTCAAACGTCTAGCCATAAGAAAGAAAGAACGAGACTGCTATGGTGATACTCTCATTGAGATTCACCCTCTTCGCTGTAATCTAATGCCCACTTTGGTCTCTATCCACAACTACAGTGTCTTCATGGAGGGTCTATCATGCCTGGAACCCAGTGCGTCTGATCAAAGCACTGCACTGCGATAAAAATTCTTCACAGCGGGACGTCTTATGTTTTTTATGACAAGCATTCGGCATGTTGTTACATCACATCTGGGAGACCATGTGGCCTCACTTACTCACTTGACAGGACCGATCACTGGCTCAGGTTAGAGCCAGACCACCAGGCAGTGACTTCTGCTCTCTCTCGTGACCTTGCTTGAACATCACCTGGTCTGGATTAATGGTAAACAGGCCTGTGTGAGCTGCATGGTCCCCAATGTGGGTCTTTTCTCAAAGCAAGTCTTGAGCAGAGGGGGTCCTATTGTTATATGCTTCCTGCACGTCTTCTGTAGAGGGAAGAGGAAGGGAGGTTACGGCACGGTTTGGCAGCCACTTGCAGGCTCAAAGAACATTTCAATGGATATAATCTAGGTTTGTTTCATCAGCACCTTGAAATTTCGGCAGCAGAAAGCTGTTACATGTCATTTCCTTGCTACAGGAAAGGCATTGGCTAAACTGTTACTCAAAACATACGATATTATGGTCTGTGACATGACTTTTGCTTTCTTTTCTGTTTATTTATACAAAAAAATGCATTATAAATGTACTTGAACATGTTTTTCATTTCTAAAATTCATTTTGATATGCAATCAGGCATGTAATACACCAGCTAGCAAGCAATATTCTTGGAACTTTGGCTAATGTTCTGCCAAGGTTCCCTCAAAATTCTAAAGGAACATACTTCCATTTATTTTTGTAGAACATTTGTTCAGAGTTATCTGGTCTCTAATAATGTTCTCAAAATGCTAGCCCAAAAATTGTATTTAGAAATAGTTTTTATAAACGGTTTCATTTCTGAAACGTTTTAGTTGGACTAAAATGTTCCAAGTTTCAACATATCTAGAACAATCAAAAGTAACATTCTCATAATGTTGGCATGTTCCCTTAACATAACATTAATAACCAATACATTACAACCCGAATTCCGGAAAAGTTGGGACGTTTTTTAAATTTTAATAAAATGAAAACTTAAAGACTTTCAAATCACATGAGCCAATATTTTATTCACAATAGAACATAGATAACATAGCAAATGTCTAAACTGAGAAAGTTTACAATTTTATGCACAAAATGAGCTCATTTCAATTTTGATTTCTGCTACAGGTCTCAAAATAGTTGGGACGGGGCATGTTTACCATGGTGTAGCATCTCCTTTTCTTTTCAAAACAGTTTGAAGACGTCTGGGCATTGAGGCTATGAGTTGCTGGAGTTTTGCTGTTGGAATTTGGTCCCATTCTTGCCTTATATAGATTTCCAGCTGCTGAAGAGTTCGTGGTCGTCTTTGACGTATTTTTCGTTTAATGATGCCCCAAATGTTCTCTATAGGCGAAAGATCTGGACTGCAGGCAGGCCAGGTTAGCACCCGGACTCTTCTACGACGAAGCCATGCTGTTGTTATAGCTGCAGTATGTGGTTTTGCGTTGTCCTGCTGAAATAAACAAGGCCTTCCCTGAAATAGACGTTGTTTGGAGGGAAGCATATGTTGCTCTAAAACCTTTATATACCTTTCAGCATTCACAGAGCCTTCCAAAACATGCAAGCTGCCCATACCGTATGCACTTATGCACCCCCATACCATCAGAGATGCTGGCTTTTGAACTGAACGCTGATAACATGCTGGAAGGTCTCCCTCCTCTTTAGCCCGGAGGACACGGCGTCCGTGATTTCCAACAAGAATGTCAAATTTGGACTCGTCTGACCATAAAACACTATTCCACTTTGAAATAGTCCATTTTAAATGAGCCTTGGCCCACAGGACACGACGGCGCTTCTGGACCATGTTCACATATGGCTTCCTTTTTGCATGATAGAGCTTTAGTTGGCATCTGCTGATGGCACGGCGGATTGTGTTTACCGACAGTGGTTTCTGAAAGTATTCCTGGGCCCATTTAGTAATGTCATTGACACAATCATGCCGATGAGTGATGCAGTGTCGTCTGAGAGCCCGAAGACCACGGGCATCCAATAAAGGTCTCCGGCCTTGTCCCTTACGCACAGAGATTTCTCCAGTTTCTCTGAATCTTTTGATGATGTTATGCACTGTAGATGATGAGATTTGCAAAGCCTTTGCAATTTGACGTTGAGGAACATTGTTTTTAAAGTTTTCCACAATTTTTTTACGCAGTCTTTCACAGATTGGAGAGCCTCTGCCCATCTTTACTTCTGAGAGACTCTGCTTCTCTAAGACAAAGCTTTTATAGCTAATCATGTTACAGACCTGATATCAATTAACTTAATTAATCACTAGATGTTCTCCCAGCTGAATCTTTTCAAAACTGCTTGCTTTTTTAGCCATTTGTTGCCCCCGTGCCAACTTTTTTGAGACCTGTAGCAGGCATTAAATTTTAAATGAGCTAATTAAGTGGATAAAAGTGTAATATTTCTCAGTTTAAACATTTGCTACGTTGTCTATGTTCTATTGTGAATAAAATATTGGCTCATGTGATTTGAAATTCCTTTAGTTTTCATTTGATTAAAATTTAAAAAACGTCCCAACTTTTCCGGAATTTGGGTTGTATATATATATATATATATATATATATATATATATATATATAATTTTTTTTTATGATTGAATTTTTTGAACATTCAGTGAAATGTTAGCAAAAAGTTTCTTAGAGCATTGTTTTGTTAGGTGGGGAGTTCAAAATGTTCTCAAAACATTGTGTGTGCCACAATAATGTGATGTTATTGCCATTTTTATCAAAGGTTGATAAAATAAAGATGACAGAAATAATATAAAAACAATATATACACATAGTGCATTATTTGACGAGACGGCCATTTGTAGTGGTGTCCAAAACCATAGTGGATTTCCATTACTAAATGCTCTCATTCAATCCCACAATGCAACAACCGATGTACACTCAACAGCTTGCTGCTAGAGAATAATAATGCACTGGGAGAGTTGTGGCTAATAAATTCCAGGGTTTCTAGATCTGCATTACAAAACCAACCTGATTCGTACTCAAAACTAGCTCCATCACAGCAAAAACATGGCCAAAACAAGCCCAATGGAGAAATGGTCATCAAAATTGTATTGAAATCACTCTATACAGTATGCTATACAGTAAATGAACACCATCATTAAGCGTTCGACAGCTTTTTCAGTCTCTTTTTAAATAAACTTTCTCTGAAAGTTTGAGTTGGAATAGTTTGCAAGAGAGCAATTCTAAACACAATGAGGCTGTGGAAGCGACTAGTGTGTAGATGAGATTTTCTGCTCTTTCCGATGACGTTTAATGAATCCGACAGCCTCTATAGTTACATTTAGCCACTTGTTAGCAACCTTTTTCAAGACAAGTAAAAGCTAAAAACCACAGGTGGCTGTCAAATGTAAAAAAAAAAAAATCTATATTTCACTTTTTTTGTGTTTGTGTGTTTGAGGTCAGAATGTGTGAGGTTGTGAGTTTTAATTGCTTACACTGCAAATATATCACTCACATTATCCCTTTCCTTACAGACAATGACTACTGATTGTAACTCTTCAGATCTGTGTTATTGTTGTTCTATCAAGCCTTGATGATTGTTCTTGCATGTTTTCTAAAACTAAGGTACAGGACAGAGCTTCCTCTAATTGTCCTATTTTGAACTAATGACATCTGCAATGCTTTCGGAAAAAAACTGCACGCCTGTGTCGCTTGGTCTCATTTTACACAAATAATGAGCTTCTGTGAGCACATGGCATTGGCTGTTTAGCCTTGGTTTTGTTTATGAATAATGAGGAATGTGTCCTTGGCATTCTATAATAAGGTGATAGTTTACACTGTTCATTTACACTTGTAGTTTTTTTCCCCCTGAATGTTTTCACATGTTGGTTGCACCACATGATTTTGATTTTGAAAAAAAAGCATGAAGCAATTTAATAAGAACAATAAAAACAACATTATGCCAAACTACTCATTAATGCTTTATTTTCAAGAATTTAATTCTTTCAATTAGTTTTTTCTTAATTATAATATCAGGACAGTTGTAAAACTCCAATGTCTGCTTCAGAATAATGAGACTAGTCATGGAGCTGTTATAAATGACTTTGCAGTAGGGGTGTAACAACATTTCTGTCACTTCTGAAATGATGGCTACGCCCCTGGTGTGACAAAATGTTAGCTTATGCATAATACTTGTAAAGCTCTTTTTTTAAATCTTGGCTTACATAAATGTTTACGTATGCCATGTCATGCCATAGCATCATTAACAATGGACAAAAGGTTTTTTTTTTTTTTCTAACCTATGGTTCTCTAACCATATAGACTGGTGTAATTTACCCGTGACTGAGCATTTAAAGAATTTAGGGGAATCATTTAAATAATCCTGTGAATGCAGTTAAAGAATCGTTATAATCGAATCGAATCAAATTTAATTGTGAATCGAATCGAATCGAATCATTCTAAATGTGCAAAAATCGTTCTTGAATCGAATCGAAAACCTATGAATCGTGAATTGAATCGAATCGCTGCCTACCCAAAGATTCACAGCCCTACTTTATAGAGTGGTGTAATCTTCATTTGAATGTATCGAAGACGAAGGATATGGTAATTGATTTTTGAAAGAATGTTTCTATGCGTGAGATCCATTAAGGGTCAAACAGTGGAGTGTGTGCAATCTTATCAATACTTAGGGACATCATTGATTCAAAGTTGAGTTTTGAAGACAACTGTGAAGCTGTGTGGAGAAAGGGCATCAACATCTGTTCTTTTTAGGCAAACTGTGCACATTTCAAATTGAAAAAACATTGATTTTGTTTTATCCGCTTTTATTGAATCTATTTGATAATTTTCTTTGGTGCCCTGGTATGGGAATTTATCTTTAAATAGCTGGAGCTCCAATAAAAATAAAGCTACCTGCAAATATAATAATAATAATAATAATAATAATAATAATATTTTTCATAGCTAAATGAAAACATAAGCAAAATGTTACTTTTGGATTACTTTTTCACCTCTGGACTGGGCTTCCATGTTTGATTTTAATTATAATTTATTTAATTTAATTCACACCAAAAGTTAAATTACTAAACCTCAGACTGAAGGAAATCTAAAGTCATATCTGTACAGTAGCCAGTTTAAAACCCATTTTTTTCTATTTAAAAAAGTAACCGTTATTTTCTTTTAAATTAAAAGTGATGCCTTACTTTACTAGTTACCTGAAAAAAAGTAATCTGATTATGTAACTCGTGTTAGCTGGGGAAGATGTAAGCCTGTTGTAATCATGACAGCTCTCTGAAGATTTTAGCATGGTAATGCACATGACAATGTTAATGTATGTGGTCTTGGCGGAATAGATCTGCTCCGCTGCTGCTGCTGTTGGTTATAGTTGAGATTATTGCTGCTACAAGCAAGTATGGGAAGTTGCTACTGCCAGTGCATATGGCAATACAGTGCTGCGGGTATTTTATTAAGACATACTGCTGCTGCACAAATAGCACATAAAATAACCCCATAGCAGATCTATACAGGTGGAGCTGGGGGAGGTGGAGGATTTAAGAGGAACTCTTTTTGCGCTGCAAAATGCTCAAGTGGATGCTAAACATCATTTTGAATGTAAAGCAGCAAGCTTATTGCCTGCGGATGCAGCATGAACCAATCAGCTTGTGACAAGTCGTTTAATGCTGTGAATATCATCAATTTAAGTTAACGACCCATCAGCCTGCGCCATGTAGAGTTTCATGAGTGAATTATACATTTATGTCACTGTAAAACGGACTTGCATTCTTAATGTAGCTAAGGTTATTTTTGAATAAATAATATGGTCCAATACTAAACTTGTTAAAGGGTCCTAGCACCAATGGTATTGTCTTTCAGTGCCTTCATACATCTTCAAATGAGATTACATGGAGCTCACTTGATGTACTAGTGCAAGGAAAAAGCTTTTTAAAGAGCTGCCCATCATCTGCATTTGCTGTCCCCTCGGCTCATAAATAATCCACAATAGTTTCTGTTTTGTGGAGCATTGTATATTCCATTAGAGGCCTGAAGCGTGTGTTTGGGGTAACAGTATCTCTCAGTGTGCGGCTGTTGTCTTAAAGAGGGGCACTGGCTGCAGGATCACACAGGGGGCTTACAGCTAACGAATGGGCCAGGAAATGTCTCCAGTATGGGCTGGAGTGAGTGGAGGTCTTCACGGCCAACCTCTCTGGAGTGATTTAGCACGCCTGTCAGTGCAGCTCATGCTGAATCACGGGTCGACTGCGCAGAAAAGTAAAGAAAGCGACTGTTTATTTCTCTTTTTAAGGCCTGGAAATTGCATTTTCTAACTTCCGTAATTGAAACTTTCTGTGCTTCCTTTGATGTGAGCAGCAGGGGCTAGGTTTAAGTTTAAGGAACACCTTAAACTTTTAATTGAGAGTTAGTATTATCATCGATTTACTTGACTGGCTCATGTTTCCCATTTTCACATAGGCTCATTATCAGTTATGATAAACTCATTACTGTGTAAATGAGCACATTGATGTTTTAGATGAGCTGATCATGTTCTGCTGGTGCTTTTGATCTTGTTTAAGATTAAAATCAGTGTACATATAGGCTATGCATCACAGAGGAATTCTGTTATTTTCTTCTCCCTGATAACAAATTATATATATATATATATATATATATATATATATATATATATATATATATATTATGAAGACATCTTGAAAACATTTCCAAGATGGTTTTAATGTGACTGATATTGGTTTTATATTTATATTTTATATTTATATTGGTTATATTGTCATCTTCACAGAACTAAATCAGATACTTTGTCCTCTGTCTTGGATAACACACAAATATGTTACCAAAATGGTCAGGGAGGCAAGGCATTTTGAATGTGACTGTTTATTCAAAGACTGTGTTTACACAGGACATATTTCAATACCTTTTGGGGATAGTTCCTCATGGGGATTGTGGAGATACAACCTCAGGATCATCCAGCCCTCCCCTCTGCTCTCCTTTCCTTTCTGTTTCTGTTGGTTTCACACACAGATCAGATTAGATTGTAAAACCCCTCATCAGGACAGAATCCTGCTGTCCCATTACTGCAGAACAAGTTAAACAGAACGGCCCAGAAAGGCCTGTCCTTCCTCTGAACAGTCAGTAATCATCATAACTCTCATCATCAGTAATGAGTGCAGCTGGATGTCTGAGGTCTGGAAGTGAATACTTTAATAGTGTAAATATCTGTAGTTTTCACAGACCGCTGCAGCTATCAGTTACACTGTCAGCCACAAGGGGCAAAGGCTGAGCTTTCTGCCCACTGTGGGAACGCACGTGTGAGATGTGCATTGCTACTCCTTCTTCTTCCTGCCTCTCTTTATCTTCAAACCTGAAATCAGTCTGATTCTGCTGGTCTTAGCTGATTTAAGTTGGTTGCACTGGTCTCCCAGTCTACCCAGACTGGATTTTAGCTGGTTGCCCTGTACATAAAGCAGCAGGCATAGTTCAACTGAAAGTGCAGCAAGTCCAGCTAAACTGGAAGACCAACTATTCACCTCAGGTTGATACATTTTCATTTGATTTTATTTAACAATTTTATGTAAAATTAAATTAAATTTTAAATTAAAATAATATTTTCTTTTATTTTCAACAGCTCAGATGTATGTAATGCAACAGCCATGTTTCAGCTGTAAATTGATGTTCGTTCATTCATTCATTCATTCATTCATTCATTCATTCATTCATTCATTCAGTGGCACAGCTGTAAAAAAGGCAACAGGTGTTCCAGCTGTAAACTGATGAGTTTTTAATTTAATTGTATTTTATTTTATTTTATATCAGTGCAACAGCTGTGTTCAAGCTGTAAATTTATTTATTTTAATTTTTTATTTATTTATTTTTTTCTGCAGCTTTGTTTTATTTTAGATTTTATTTTATTTTGCATAGATGTGTTCCAGCTGTAATATATTGAGTGTTTAGTCTGCCATCTAGTGGCCGCCGGTGTTTTTCACACAGAAGGCCGTTGCGTGTGTTCCCCCGTTCGTGCAGATCCAGGCGCTTAACCACAAGCCAAACAGCTTAAACTAATATTAACAGTGTACATTTGTTGGCTCGGCATATTTGCTTTGTTTATTTTACAACATATGTCAGAAGCGTACAGGCTGTGCTGCGCTGTCCTTCATGTTCTGTCTGGGGTCTCCGTTTTACTACCTCAAAAACCTAGGCCTGCTTAACATCGGAGTCATAGGAGCATATTTAAAAATGGAAGGTAAATTTTCATTTTGAAATGACCATTAATAATCTATTTACAATCTATTTTATGTTATTGTAATCTGACATAATGACACCGGGAAATAATTAAAAATATCTTCTCTTTATAATCTTTTATGATTCACAGAAGAAAGTAAGCCATTTGGAAAACCATGAGGGTGCATAATAATGACAGGTCAAAGTGTTTTCAGTCAAAATCAGTAGATAATGATGTTAGAGGTCTCACATTTCTCACTATTTTCTGCAACTTGAGGTGAATTGGCCTGTTGAAGTGCTTCATTTCTTTCATTATTTGATCTATAGAGCACAATGGTGTCTGTACGGTTTTGAGAGCCCAGAGCAACAGTATAAAGCATACAGGGTCTTTTCAATTCAACAATAGAAATGGGGGGAATTAGAGAATTCAGTCAACTGATTTTACTACGCATGTATCATATACAAATCACACTGTATTTGTTTGCCAACCGTGGATGCAAACTAAAACTAAAGTAAAAAATTAAAACTCCAAAAGAGAAATCACTTGCCTCAAAGAAAGGAATGTATTTGTCTGATCTCTAATTAAATTTCTATGTAATCATTTTGACAATGGTGAACACATATTAATGTACTTGCTTCTTGATTTTCAGCATCTGTAATTGAAGTGCGATGTTATTATCGGCCCATTTTTTAATTGATTTTCATGCAATATTCATCTCACAACACTTTTTTCAAAGGTAAAAAGTATTAACAGTAATGAATGACTGCTCAAATGTGCCTATAAAAAATCTTATTTTTAAAAGAAATATAACGGCTTTTATAATAAACTATAAAGACATAATAGTCGAGTCAACACCAAACACAAAACACAACAACTAAACGCCACGAAACAAAACCCCAAACACAACAACTAAGCACCACAAAACATCAAACGCCAAACACAACAACTAAACACCACAAAACAAAACACCAAAAACAAAACACAACTAAACACCCCAAAACAAAACACCAAACACAACTAAACACCACAAAACAAAACAAAACATCAAACACAACAACTAAACACCACAAAACAAAATATCAAACACCAAACACCACCACTAAACAAAAACCACAACAACTAAACACCACAAAACAAAACACCAAACACAACTAAACACCCCAAAACAAAACATCAAACACAACAACTAAACACCACAAAACAAAACATCAAACACCAAACACAACTAAACACCACAAAACAAAGCACCAAACACAAAACACAACAACTAAACACCCCAAAACAAAACACCAAACACAACTAAACACCACAAAACATCAAACACAACAACTAAACACCAAAAAACAAAAAATGAAACACCAAACACAACTAAACACCACAAAACAAAATATCAAACACCAAACACAACAACTAAACAACAAACACAACTAAACACCACAAAACACACAAAACAAAACTAAACACCACAAAACATCAAACACAAAACACAACAACTAAACACCACAAAACAAAATATCAAACACAAAACACAACAACTAAACAACAAACACAACAACTAAACACCACAAAACAAAACACCAAACACAACTAAACACCAAACACAACTAAACACCAAAAAACAAAACATCAAACACCAAACACAACTATACACCACAAAACAAAAACAAAACACAACAACTAAACACCCCAAAACAAAACACCAAACACAACAACTAAACACCACAAAGCAAAATATAAACACCAAACACAACAACTAAACACCACAAAACATCAAACACCAAACACAACAACTAAACACCACAAAACAAAACACCAAACAGAAACCACAACAACTAAACGGCCCAAAACAAAACACCAAACACAACTAAACACCACAAAACAAAACATGAAACCCAAACACAACTAAACACCACAAAACAAAATGTCAAACACCAAACAAAACAACTAAACAACAAACACAACTGTGGCGGGGGGGCATGGTTTAGCGAAGTCTGCAGCGGGAGAGAGAATCAGGAGACGGACGGTGTGTGAGTGGTTTGGACAGAAATTATCAACACCTGTCTCTTGTTTCAGTAATTGGCGTGGAGAGAGTGTATAACGCCAGGAGAAACAGGAGCAGTTGAGAGAGAGAAGGACTGCTGACCTGCACCTGAACCGGAAGGAGTTACCCGGAAGTGTTTTGCGATAGAGTGTATCAATGTCAGAGTAAAAGTCACCATTGGTGTTAGAAAAGATTACTTTATTTTTGTTAATAAACTCATCAGCAGTCCAGCTGACCCCTTGTCCTCTTCATTTCCACCCACGAACTTACTACAACAGCAACTAAACACCACAAAACAAAACACCAATCACCAAACACAACTAAACACCACAAAACAAAACACCAAACACAACAACTAAACACCCCAAAACAAAACACTAAACACGACAACTAAACACCACAAAACAAAATAGAAACACCAAACACAACAACTAAACACCACAAAACAAAACACCAAACACAACTAAACACCAAAAGACAAAACACAGCAACTAAACACCACAAAACACAAACCACAACAACTAAACACCACAAAACAAAACACCAAACACCAATTACAACAACTAAACACCAAAAAACAAGACACAAAACACAACAACTAAACACCACAAAACATCAAACACAACAACTAAACACCACAAAAACAAAACATCAAACACCAGACACAACTAAACCCCAAAAAACACCAAACACAACAACTAAACACCACAAAACAAAACACAAAACACAACAACTAAACACCACAAAACAAAACACCAAACACAACTAAACACCAAAAAACAAAACATCAAACACCAAACACAAACAACTAAACACCACAGAAAACAAAACACCAAACACAACAACTAAACACCACAAGGCAAAACACAAACACAACTAAACACCAAAAAAAAACATCAAACACCAAACACAACAACTAAACACCACAAAACAAAACACAACTAAACAACTAAACACCAAACAAAACGAAACAACAGAAAACAAAACACCAAACACAACTAAACACCACAAAAACACCAAACACAAAACACAACTAAAAACCACAAAATAAAACACCAAACACAACAACTAAACGCCACAAAACAAAACACCAAACACAACTAAAAACCACAAAACAAAACACCAAACACAATTAAACACCACAAAACAAAACACCAAACACAACAACTAAACACCACAAAATAAAACTCCAAACACCAAATAAAACATCTTATTTTTTAATTATGTTAGAGGTCTCACATTTCTCACTATTTTCTGCAACTTGAGGTGACGAAATACATCAGGGCAAATATGAAAGCTTTGAGAGCAAAAAAACAGATTATATCCATTAATTGATCTCTTTCTGTGAGGATGAATTGGCCTGTTGAAGTGCTTCATTTCTTTTATAATTTGATCTATAGAGCACAATGGTGTCTGTACGGTTTTGAGAGCCCAGAGCAACAGTATAAAGAATACAGGGTCTTTTCAATTCAACAACAGAAATGGGGGGAATTAGAGAATTCAGTCAACTGATTTTACTATGCATGTATCATATACAAATCACACTGTATTTGTTTGCCAACCGTGGATGCAAACTACAACTAAAGTAAAAAATTAAAACTCCAAAAGAGAAAATCACTTGCCTCAAAGAAAGGAATGCATTTGTCTGATCTCTAATTAAATTTCTATGTAATCATTTTGACAATGGTGAATGCATATTAATGTACTTGCTTCTTGATTTTCAGCATCTGTAATTGAAGTGTGATGTTATTATCGGCCCATTTTTAAATTGATTTTCATGCAATATTCATCTCACAACACTTTTTTCAAAGGTAAAAAGTATTAACAGTAATGAATGACTGCTCAAATGTGCCTATAAAAAAATCTTATTTTTAAATGAAAAATAACTGCTTTTATAATAAACAATAAAGGCATAATAGTCAAGTCAACACCAAACACAAAACACAACAACTAAACGCCACGAAACAAAACCCCAAACACAACAACTAAACACCACAAAATAAAACATCAAACACCAAACACAACAACTAAACACCGCAAAACAAAACACAACTAAACACCCCAAAACAAAACACCAAACACAACTAAACACCACAAAACAAAACATCAAACACAACAACTAAACACTACAAAACAAAATATCAAACACCAACATTAAACAACAAACACAACTAAACACCACACAACAAAACACCAAACACTAAACACCAAAAAACAAAGCATCAAACACAACTAAACACCACAAAACAAAGCACCAAACACAAAAACTAAACATCACAAAACAAAACATCAAACACCAAACACAACTAAACACCACAAAACAAAACACCAAACACAAAACACAACAACTTAACACCCCAAAACAAAACACCAAACACCACAAAACAAAACAACAAACACAACTAAACACCACAAAACAAAACACCAAAGACAACAACTAAACACCACAAAACAAAACAACAAACAACTAAACACCACAAAACAAAACATCAAACACCAAACACAACAACTAAACACCACAAAACAAAACATCAAACACCAAACACAACAACTAAACACCACAAAACAAAACAAAACACCAAACACAACTAAACACCCCAAAACAAAACACCAAACACAACTAAACACCACAAAACAAAACATCAAACACAACAACTTAACACCACAAAACAAAACATGAAACACCAAACACAACTAAACACCACAAAACAAAATATCAAACACAAAACACAACAACTAAACAACAAACACAACAACTAAACACCATAAAACAAAACACCAAACACAACTAAACACCACGAGACAAAACACAACAACTAAACACCACAAAAACAAAACACCAAACACAAAACACAACAACTAAACACCACAAAACAAAACACCAGACACAACTAAACCCCAAAAATCATCAAACACAACAAATAAACGCAACAAAACAAGACACAACAAAACATCAAACACCAAACACAACTAAACACCACAAAAACAAAACATCAAACACAACAACTAAACACCACAAAACAAAACACCAAACACAACAACTAAACACCACAAAGCAAAACAAAAAACACAACAACTAAACACAAAAACAAACACCAAACACAAACAACTAAACACCACAAAAACAAACACCAAACACAACAACTAAACACCACAAAAACAATACACCAAACACAACTAAACACCACAAAATAAAACACCAAACACAACAACTAAACACCACAAAACAAAACACCAAACACAACAACTAAACACCACAAAAACAATACACCAAACACAACTAAACACCACAAAATAAAACACCAAACACAACAACTAAACACCACAAAACAAAACACCAAACACAACAACTAAACACCACAAAAACAATACACCAAACACAACTAAACACCACAAAATAAAACACCAAACACAACAACTAAACACCACAAAACAAAACACCAAACACAACAACTAAACACCACAAAATAAAACCCCAAGCACAACAACTAAACACCACAAAACACCAAAGACAACAACTAAACACCACAAAATAAAACATAAATCACAACAAAACAACCAACTAGGGCTGTCTGTCAATTACAATTTTTTACTGTAATTAATTACATGGTGTGGCAATTAATTTATATAATTATTTGCAAATTAGATTTGACTGTGAAAATACCCCCAAAAGATTATTTAAAGCTATTTTTGTTTTAAATGAGAAAGTATTAAGTAAACATTACAAATTGTAGTTTTAGAATGAAATATTTTATTTGATTCAACATTAAATGTATTACACATAACATAACATAAAATATCCACCTTTTTCCTGACGTAAAAATGGGCGCCACCATTTGTAAATTCTATGGGTCTAGCTTCCGGTCTCATTTGCGTCCAGCTATTTTAAGCTGTACAAAACAGTTTGTTTGGCTGCTTGATATTGACAATTGATTTTTTCCTATCATATTATTTTAATCTGTTATCATAATTAAGAAAACACTGGTTTATACTGCAAACAGTTTTACCGTTTACTACACATTGTTATTCTCCTCTTTATTTACCAAAAGCGCCTAATTAAATGGAAGTCTCACCCATAGGTTTACTTCTGCGTCGAGGAAAAAGGTGGGTAAAAGAAGATAATTTGAGAAACGTCTCAGGTTTTTTTCATTTTTTTTTCATTCATGCAATGGTTCAAGTCACTGGTAAACAAAACAGCTTTGTTACAATCTTTGAAATACCTTATTTTATGTTCCACAAAAGAAAGTAAGTCATTCACGTTTGAATAAATGATGACATAATTTTAAAAATTTAATTAAATTGGGCGGACTATCCCTTTAAAGTTTTTTTTTTTTTGCCCCTTTTTTAAATGAAATAATACTCTAAATAATAAACTAAAACTGCTAGCAGGTGGAGGAAAATGTCTTTGTGAGTCATTCATTCAAATTGTTCAAATCGCTGATTCATTAAGTAATTCAGTAAATGGCTCTCTTAATGAATGGACCTTTGAATCATTGGTTCACATGGTTCGTTCAAAACGCAGATGTGCTCGGAGACACACAGTAAATCTGCTATGTCTATATAGGTTATGTTTTTGATGGCAAAAGTAATCAAAACCAGACAATATTGTGTTTAAAATATAACACAATATTAACTTATTTAATGAACTGTAGTATACATTCACATTTCTACTCGTTATATTCGGGACAAACAGTACTGGTATGATATATTTATGTAGTTATTGCCTTGCGTCATAATTGTCAACTTTGTGTGAAATGTAAGATGATGGTCTGAGGGCTGGGCCAGTGCGTTAACTGTTAAAATATTTTAATCACCTTATTTTTTCATAACTAATTAATTAATGCATTAAACCAACAGCCCTGCAACAAACAACAAAACACCACTAAACTTCAATCGCAACAAAACAAAACACAAAAACAACACAACAGAAGACTAAACACCACCAAACAAAACATAAAACAAAACAAAACACCAAAAAACAAGAGACAAAACCGCAAACAAGACACACAAAAAACACTAAAAGAAACAAAACACCACAAAACAAAACTTCAATCACAACAAAGCACAAAACACAACAAAATGTAATTCTTAAAATTATTTAAAATTCATAAAAGAATAGATCAATAGTAAAATAAAAATGCTTGATGTTTCTGTCTCATGCAACCACTTAGATGTACTTTCCTTGTTGCGGCACATTCACAAAATTAGCATTTTAATAAAACCTTCTCAAAGACGTAGATAATTACGGTTGAGGCTTGATATTTCTCACTCTGTTTTGTAACTTGACAATAAATAGGTAGGGGCAAAGATGAAAGCTCTGAGAGCAAAAAGCAGAGATTTGATCCATTAATTCATCTCTTTCTGTGAGGATGAATTGCCCCGTTGAAGTGCAGCACCTCTTTCATTATTTGATCTGGAGCACAAAAGGTTGAGAGCCCAGACCAATGCTATAAAGCACCATCTCCAAACAAGATCTTTTCAGTTCACTCACATGCTTAACAGCGGAGAAATGGGGGAAACAGTGATTTGATTATGCGGCACATGATTCAGTTCAAAACACAGGTCCTGCATAAGAGAGGTACTTCACAGAGCAATATGAGCTTCAGAACAGCACATCTGCTTTTCTTTTCCTTCAAGGAACAGTATTAAAAATGGAAATCCTTCTTGCTTAAGGACAAAACATAGGGCATACAGATAACAGCCACTTTCTTATTATTTCTACAGAATATGCAGTACAATTCATAAATTTTACAAATAATATATTGGCAATAAATTCCATGTTAAGTAAATAGTATTTTTTGTAAATTGTACTGCATTGATCTTTGTTCTATTTGAAATATCGAAAGAAAAAAAAATTACAGTGTGTCCTAAAATGTCCTTAAGTTTGGTTAACATTTTTAAATAAATTATGTTTTTGTACTGATCAATGGATTCAATTTTGGTCAGAGAAATCAAAATAGTACAAAAACTGCTTGATAATCACCAAAGTAATATTTATAATGTATTTATTAGACTATAATGGCACATGAACAACACAGCACCAGTTTATTTACAAAATGATTACATAATATTTGAAGAAATAAATACAATAATTTAACAGTTAAACTTTCTACAAAAACAAAATACATGAATTCACATAAGTAAGAAACTGAACAAATGAACAAAACGATGCACACAGCTTCATAAAACCATTTATAATTACATATGCTGAGGAATAAAATACAATAACAATTCATTCTAGCTGAAAAATACATGGTAAAATAATACTAGTCAGAGCACTAACACATTGTCAAACTCTAAATCCTGAGATTATGAACTTTAAACACAATAATTGACTATTATTCTAATAATATATACTACTACTCAAAAGTTTTGGATTAGTAAAAAAAAAAAAAAAAATATATATATATATATATATATATATATATATATATATATATATATATATATATATATTTATATATATATATATATATATATATTTTTTTTTTTTTTTTAAATTTATTTATTTATTTATTTTTAATAGAAATTAATACTTTTATTCTTTAAGGACACATTAAATTGATCAAAAGTGACATTAAACACATTTATAATGTTATAAATACAACAAATCATCATATTAGAACGATTTCTGAAGGATCATGTGACACTGAAGACTGGAGTAATGATACTGAAAATGCATCTTTAATCACAGAAATAAATTACATTTTAAAATAGATTCAAATAGAAAACAGTTATTTTTAAACTGTAATAATATTTCACAATATTTCTGCTTTTACTGTATTAATGCAGCCTTTATGAGCCTAAGATACTTCTCTCAAAAAAAAAAAAAAACAATTCCTACAGACCCCAAACTTTTAAAAGGCAGTGTAATATAAAGGAGACCTTCATTATTTTCCCAGTTAACTGTCCAGCACCGTCTGTGTCAGTGGTGGGAGAGGCTGAGTTTACTCACTGATGTCTGCAGGACTTGCTGTGAGGCTGCTGGGTGTGTCTGCTAGCTGAGCTGATATTGACACAACTTCTCTTCCAGTGGAACAGGGACCTTCCTTTGATAAAGAAAGCTGAAAACCAAATCAATCAAGTGAACAACAGTATAAAATTGTGTTAGTAAGCCATCATTTGTATATCTTGATATTTTGATATTTACCAATCGCTGGTATGATCTGTGTTCGGCATCCTTCTGCAGAATGAAGTCTGTCAGTAGTTTCCAGGGTGGGTTTATCAACAAGTCACTGTCCAGCTCTGGACTGGCCAGCAGTAGCGGATCATCTGAAACCTTCGGGGAATGAAACACTTGAGTTCTCTAATGCAATTTAACCAAGCCATAGACGCTGCTAGAGTGTAGAGGAGCTCTCTGGTCCAGGATTTATTATTGCTTTTCCAGGATTTATTATTGCTTTTGTCTTCAGTACAATAAGAAATCAAATGCATCCATGTAATGCATTTGTTAAAATTTGAAAGGATAAAGATTTTTTTTAAATGTTTTTAAAACTAAACAACTAAACACCAGTCTCCTATACTCACTTCTATGCTTTAATCAAAAAATAAGCTGAATTTTTAGCATCATTACTCCAGTCTTCAGTGTCACATGATCCTTCAGAAATCATTCTAACATATTAATTTGCTGCTCAAGAAACATTTTTTATTATTATCAGCATTGAAAACAGTTGTGCTGCTTCATATTTTTGTGGAAACAGTGATAGATTGAACTTTTCAGGATTCTTTGATGAATAGAAAGTTAATTTGAAACTAAAATCTGTTGTAACCTTAAAATTGATTAGTTTTGATCTTCACAGGAATAAATTAGGTACATTTTAAATTATATTCAAATAAAAAAACTGTTCATTTAAATTGTAATAATATTTCACAATATTAAAAACGTTACTGTATTTTTGATCAAATAAATGCAGCCTTGGTTGAGCATAAGAGATTTCTTTTTAAAAACATTTGGACAAAAATATGTTTTATTAAGCCACATCAGTATATACACCACTAAGAAAACTTGCAGACGCATATGAAAAGCTGCCATGGACAATAGTTAATATGAGGAAATGCATGATAGAATGTAATTCCTTTCAAATAAAAAGTGAATTGTTAAAAGTTAAAGTTCCAGAAAAGTAAATGTTACTTTGGGTAAGTAACAGCTCACTTACCAGACAGCATTCAAGCTGCTTCTGTGTGTTTCTCATCATCAGACCTCTCTTCTTATCTTTGCATCGCTTGTTCTGGAACCAGACGCGGATGACCCGAGGACTGAGGCCCGTCATTTCCACCAGCTGCTCCTTCATGAGGGCGTCCGGTCTGGGATTAGCGCTGTAACAGGTCTGCAGCATGTGTAGCTGGGACTCACTGAGCACCGTCCTCACACGCGTGGATCTCTCTGACCTCCTCGGCATCGAAGACCAGGACGGTGTGGATCTGATGCCCTCTGTCAGATACATAATGAGAGGTTTTACCTCAAAACTTTTTGCTCATTTACACATAGCAAAAATGTGGTTGCAATTATGTCAGCTGTTCTTCCAACATTGAAAAAAAGTTAAATATAGTGCTAAATGGTTATAAAAGGTTGATACATTTGACTTCACAAATCCAAAAAATAAGACATTGAAACATCATCACTATCAAAACAAAATTCAACTGCGATTCGATATTGTTCATAAGTGTTAGAACTTCATAAACTCCACTTACCGGACGGATCAACAGTCTCTTTCTGTTGGTTATCTGAAGTACCACTGAATTTGTTGAAAAGCTCATGGTGGTCTGTACAGAGCAGCTGACCGTCCCGCAGAACATACTCATCTCCAGGGACTAGCGGACGATTGCAGCCCTCGCATCGAAAACACTGGACGTGATAAATATTTGCTCGTGTTCGCATGACATACTCCTTGCTGATGAAGGCTTTGTGGCATTTTGCACATTTACTGGTGCATAATCTGACAGAAAATATAAAGGAGAAAAGAGCCAAGAGACATTTTATATAGATCACAAACTACATTTTTTTTTAATGGAAGAAAATTGCACTTAATAATACAATGTCTATTTTAAAAAATACATGGAAATATAAATTAATTATAATAATCCTAATTCTAAGGCAAATGACTGTCAATGTAAAAAACATACAAACAGACAAAAAAATTATAATGTAAATCTAATAGACAGTAAAATACTGTTAAATGGGAGTGAAAAAGAACATATAACTTTCAATTTACATTCCCAGAATTCTCAGTAAAAGCTCATATTGGTTTGGTTTTTCACTGAAATGTTTCTTCATATGTTACATTTTATGTTGTTAAATTTATGTTTATTGCCTTATTTAAGTGTCATGTGTGTTACCATACATCCTTAAAAATAAAGGTTATTTATTGGCATCAATGGTTCCACAGAGAACCTTTCCCATCCATGGAACCTTTTCATTCCACAAAAGGTTCTTTACAGTGAATAAAGGTTATTTAGATTATTAAAATCGTCCCCTTGGAATTATAAGGTTCTATCTGCATTCCGAGTAGTTTTGAGATGTTGAGCTTCAAAGTTTTTGTGTTCCATTCGACTGTGTAGATAGAACCTTATTGTTTTTTAAATAAAAAGTCCCATAATGTACACAACATTAAAAAATCTATCACATAATGTAAATATGTTGACACAGAATAAGAATATGTGAATAACTCAATTTTGACAAAAATGTCAGATAGAACCTTATAATTCCAAGGGGAATAAATGTTCTCCACACTAAGAAAAAAAAACTGTTCACTGAAAGGTTCTTTTTGGGAACCAGAACTTTATTTTTAAGAGTGTAATGATGTATTTGTGGATGACACGGTCAGGAAAAGCTTTGATTCATCATGTGGCTCTCTCTTTCCCACCTGGGGTTTTTGGTGGATGTCGGAGTAGTCTATTATAAAGGTAAAAGTGTTAAACTAAACATTTAAAAAGTTTTATTTTTGTTATTATCCCTTTCGATTTATTCTAACTTACTTCTGAGAAGCAAAGCAGCACGCACCTGCTGTAGTGGTTTTTACAGAAGGTCTTGCCGTCTCTGAAGAAGCAGGTGCAGGATTCATCCAGAGACTGCTGGCACTCCGCGCACTTCAGACACTGCGCATGCCACTCCAGATCTGGGGAAACCCGCAGGATGAAGCGATCCCGGATCTGATGGCCACAGCCCACGCAGTAGGAGCCCAGCTTACCATCTTTGAGAACACACATTACAATATTTATATGCCTGATCTATCAATTGTAGTGACATTTAACGAAGATACTAGTTACTCAAGCATCTCATATAATGCTATACCTAAGTTCAACTTTTGATCGATGATAACTTACTGTTCTGGGGATCTCCCATGTCAGAAGGCCGTTTTCTTTGATATTAAACACTAAAGAGAAAGGAAGACACTATCGATCTACAGGGTCACTAATGTTAGTCTGTCTCACTCACTCACTCCTCTTTATTTATTTGATGTGACGCATAATGCAGGAGCGCCAATCAGCTGCTCAGTGATGAACTTGAGTATATACTGAGAATAATAGACGCAGCGGAGTCCCCGCCCACTAACACTGGGACACGCCCAGGTAACATGTGGAACACTGATAATGCTGTATTCTACATAAAAACAAATAAATAACATAGAGAATTATTGCTTATATAATTATATATCAGGGAACAAAAGATACTTTAAAGAAAAATGATGGTACAAAACACTTATAAGCATATTTGAATAGAATCTGAATTATGCAACAATTTAAAATCTGCTCAAGTTCTGCAATAAAGTGTTTTAACGAAGGTGTTCCTTGCAGTGATATTGACAGTGCTGTATTAGCAGGCTTTTTATTATTATTAATAAGAACATAAAGGGCATTTATTCATTACATTTCTTGAAATTAAATAGATTTAATGCTAAAATAAATTATATAAATTGTATATTTTGAAACTTATTTATTTATGTGAGATTCTTAGTCTCATTTTCAACTGCATCTCTGTTTCATTTCTTGAAACTGAATAGATTTAAATATTTAATGGTATTTTCAGTAACATATCCATAGATTTATGACCGTAAGCACATTGTTTAGCCCTGTTTTGAAACTTTCTGTGGATTCATAACATATCTAATGTGTGTATAAATGACTAGTGTGTGAAAGTTCTCTCTCTCTCACACACACACAAATAAATAAGTGCAACGTTCTTGTTTTACTATGACTATAATAATAATAATAATAATACATAATCTTTAGGTTGTTAATAAAACAAAACTTCATGCAAAGTTTAGGTCAGTTTTTGGTTTTAAAAATAACGTATCTAAAACGTTATTATTTGGTTTCAGAGAGAGTAAGGTTTCCACCAGCTGAGGTTTCCACATAATTTATTACTTTCTATAGCTACATTTATTTACAGGAACAGTTTCATTTATTTGAACCTAATACACAGATACCTTATTGAGAAAAAGCCAGGAGGACAACAGCACGTTGTCGTTTAAACCACATTTATCAACTCTAAATTAAATCTGTCACCCACAGTAACAGGAAACGCAGGCGTTCTCGCTTAAACGATCTCGTTGACGTCACCTAACATGCGTCATTGCGTCATCAATGTCCGCCATATTGAATAAGGAAGAAGAGGAACGTCCCGGATGCATGTAAACATCCACGTCAACGGAAAGTGTATTGATGAAACTGTTATAAGGGCACGGAAGAGCGCGAATATAGACATTAACGGCTCTGGCTGATGTATAATTAAAAGACTGTTTAACACGGTGGTGTTTTAGGTTTGTGCTAACAATGGCTTCCCTAACGCAGAGAAACTCGGGCCTGGTGCAGAGACGGACCGAGGCTTCGCGTAGCGCCTCCGCCGCGGAGAAGGAGAAAAGCCCCGGCGAGGATGAGCACGAGTCCCGCCGCGGAGAGGAGGATGACGACGACCAGGGAGACGCTAAAGAGACGCGTCTGACTTTAATGGAGGAGGTGTTGCTGCTCGGACTCAAGGATAGAGAGGTTTGACGAGACTTCTGTGGCTTTAGTCCAGTGGTCGACAGGAAGCGACTAGTAACTGAAGGACTTACGTTAGATAAATCCTGAAACACGACAGAGATTAAGTGTCTTAAGAGCAGCGGGCCCTGGAGACCTTCACCATTTAGCCCTCTAGAAGGGTCGCAGTCGAGTTTTATAGTAAAATATGGCTGAAAGGAAAGTCTGTAGAGCTGTTTAAGTAACGTAAAGTGTTCTGTCATGGTTGTGAATTGTGCAACTCTTTACAACTTAGCCCTATAATAACAGTTGCAAACAACTTGGCTTATAAATGTTTGGACAGTTATTTCAAACTGTCACACAAAATGAACGCAGTCAAGAACATAAGTGGCATTGACTTTAAAGTTAAGTGTAAAAAGTTTTAGACATTCGTTGATTTATTCAATTATGACATTGTTTTTTTTCATATCCACGCTAATGATAATAGCAGGGTATCTTATGTGATACCTGCTGGTGTTATTCTTAGAATAATAATTGATTGACATTTTTGTTGCTCAGGGTTACACATCATTCTGGAATGATTGCATATCGTCTGGACTGAGAGGGTGTATGCTGATTGAACTGGCCATAAGAGGACGCCTGCAACTGGAGGCAACTGGAATGAGGAGGAAAAGCCTGCTAACCAGAAAGGTAGGTTTGTGTGTGATTTTTGCAGCTGGTTTTTAAAATGCTTCACTTTTTTTTACTCTTTCTACCTGTTTGTTCTTCAGGTTATATGTAAATCTGATGCCCCCACTGGAGATATGTTGCTAGACGAGGCATTGAAACATGTTAAAGAGACTCAGCCTCCTGAGACAGTCCAGAGCTGGATTGAGTTGTTAAGTGGTGAGTTGTGAATGATACAACATATATATACAAGAAGGGAAAGTTCACAGTTCCAAACCCATATGACAGACTTTCTTCTGTGAAACAAAGAAGATAGGCCTGTGGTTTTTTGTTTACACCCTGCTGACTTTTTTGTTCTACTAAAGACTTTTGAAACATTCAGAATATCAACTTGTGTCATGCAGGAAGTCACAAAGGTTTGGAGCTTGTGAATGATGACAGAACTTTAATTTTTGCACTTAAAAACTTTCTAAGTACACGAAACACTGTTCGCAACCCATTCTACTTCTGAGATGCTTTTTAGAGTGAAATGACAGCTATTGGGGTTTGAGTAAAGTGTTCATTAAAGCTTTATAGGCCATGGACCCGAACCGATCAGATACAAGGGGAATTGCATTGCAGACACTAATTTGAAGCAAAGTATTTAAAAATCTGTAAAGACAAATGTAAAAGCTTGTGTTCTTAATGGCTTTCTGAGTTTCTTTAGGCTTTAGGACTACAAATCCCACGAAGCATTGCGAATGGCATAATAAAATTCAAAGCAATGGAGAAATATGAATCCTATTTATTTAAAAGGGGACATAACACACACAGTTTCAGCTAATCTCATGTTAAAGAGAGAGTTCTCCCAAAAATAAAAATGCTGTCATTAATTACCCCCCCCCCTCAAGTCTTTCCAAACCTGTAAGACCTTTGTTCATCTTCAGAACATAAATTAAAATATTTTTGATGGAATCCGAGAGCTCTCTGGCCCTCAATAGACAGCAGTGATATTATCATGATCAACGCACAGAAACATAACAAGGACATTGGTAAAATAGTCCATGTGACATCAGGGGTTCAATCCTAATTTTATGAAGCTACGAGAATACTTTTTTGTGCGCAAAGAAAACAATAATAACATAATTTATTAAGCAGTTCTTCTCCCTAAGTTACCTTCCGTCATTTTGGAGAATACCCCAGAACGTAATCAAGGTAATGAGCATTATTTACATTCATCATGCACTTAAATGTAAACAATGCTGATTACGTTCAGTGAAAGCATGTGCATGTGATTTGAAATTCCTTTAGTTTTCATTTTATTAAAATTAAAAAAACGTCCCAACTTTTTTTTGGAATTCGGTTTGTACAATTCCTGAGAGAAAAGGCGAAAAGGATCTCGATTTGTTACTCACGTGCAGTACTCGAGGCGCACAGCCACACACACGAAGTGCACACATGCGTTTCAGACGGCATGTGAACAGAACTGAATCCTCGTCTGAATCCTCTGAACAGACACATACACATAAAATTGACAAAATACCCATCTCAACAGTCATTGATTTAAATGCAGTCAGTTATGTCTCAAGTGAATGAAAACAGCTCAGAAAGGAAAGGGATGTATCATTAGATCGCATCCATGCATCAGGTCTTAAAGGGACAGCGGCCAATAAATAATGCAGCTGTCATTAATGATCGTCAAACAACAAAACAGCTGTGATAAAAATCTATGTTTAATTTATACAGTGAACACTCTGCAGTGTTATTTTCCCTAATTATTACATTTCTGTATTTAAATACTACCACCCATATTTTATTTGTAACATATTGTGTTGTATTTATATGTGCTTTGTGTATTTGTTCTTATTTTTACTGCTGTTCTCTTGTCTCTTTAATCATGTTTAAACATTCTTAGTTAATCTAGTAGTATTTGCTGATGTATCAAAGAAGTACTTTGCCCTATGTAATAAATAGAAAGCAAGTGAAATTGAAATCTTTTTTCTTTAGTTGCTGATCTGAAAATGATCAGATCCATGGGTCAAAAACCGTAATGTGATTTGAACCATTAGATTTGTGATCCGTTGAACCACTAATCATTATATATTAAATAAGTGGCAAGAAAGTGCGATACATGTATAAATAATAAATTACATGAAATCTATCCGGACATTTTACTAGATGTTGCATAGTTCATAAAAGACAGACTCATGCGTTTTTGCTTAAAGGTGAGGACCCTACACCATGCATGTTCATCAAGATTCCCCTCTGTCAGCTTTTAATGTATGCAGAAAATATAACTTGCTTATTTGCTGTTTTTTATTGTATTTGTATTGTATTTTTTGCATTTTCTTTTCCATGAAAATAGCCTTAGATGCTGACTTAGCATTAAATGAATATATACTATACTATATGAACCCTGAAGGAGTGTATATCACAGAAATACTCAGTCATATACGTCCAACTTGTTTTTTTGAAACTTTGGCCATGTTTAGCATGAGAATCCAATTCTTTAACAGTGAAAATAAGTCAGGATGCGTGAAATAGCATTAGACCTCCCCTTTAAAGTTGTTGCCTGTATTTATAAAAATGACAATACATAAATACTATTCAAGACTGTCTCAGTTACATCATTTGCAGTGCTTCATGGGATTGGACATTCCTTGCAAGCTCTTTTGGAGCAATTTGCTTACTCCAATTCTGATTGGTGGGATTTTATATACAGAATCACAAGTAATAGTTTTTCACCACAAATTGTGTTGTTAAACATGATTATTTTAAAAATAAGTTGAAATAATGTTGGCTGATGGTTTCAACAAATACAGAGATTAACATCCTCAGAGCTCAAAATAGGCTTGCCTATTTAAGGTTTTTAAGTAATTATCAAATCTTAATTTTCTACAGAGAAAATTTGAGTTTTTATTTCTGCAACCCGACTGTTGCACTTCATTGGTTCAAATGGTTGAAGTGCTGAAAAAATAGGAGAAATTTGTTGCATCGCCCAAATCGAAAGAATGCCTCAAAGTGATTTTGATGTCATGTAGAATTTAAGGGTGCTTTCACTCTTGGTTCACTTGCCTGGTCCGAACCAGAGTTCGGTTGCTCCCCCCTCCCCCTGCCCCCGCAGGACTGTGTTCATATTATAATATTTGAGTCCGAACCACAGTTCGCTTGCGTCATCAAGCCAGCAGCTGTTTACCCCGTTGCTTGGTAAGGACAGCTTGCAGCGCGTCAGTCACGCTCATCAGGAAAGTGAGTGAAACCCACACACTCTCATTGGTCAAAGTTCCACAGTTTATTTTCCAAAATTCCACTAGCTGTCATCCGTCAGGATGGACGACAACAGCTTCGAGGGCTTGTTGTTGTTTTGGTTTATGTTTTTTTTGTAGCTGTCATTATATTAATTTATTCATTATAAAATGAAAAGGCGCGCTTGGAATTTTAATGGCGAAGACGTGCTCACTCACAGATATCGCCTGCATCCCAATGTGCATACTATCCATCCTAAATTCTACAATATGTGATATTAGTAATTTTCAGTATAGTATGAATAGTATGCACATTGGGACACCGGGACTGTGCACTGCTTTTTACGGAACTTACGTAATTACCCATCATACAGTGGCTATAGCCCTGTTCATCGGTCCATTGGATCGGATTGCTTTCTCACTACAACTGAACCACTCCAGAGTTCGTTCTTAATCGAGCTGAGACCACCTTATTTAGGTGATCTCGGACCAGTTGTTTCGGCGCGGATCTGAGCACGATTGCCATGTTCACATATGTCCAAATGAACTGTGCTAAAGGGGGAAATGGTCCAGGTGTGAAAGCACCCTTAGTTTTTGGTGTTGTATAAGATTGTTCTATAAGACTATATTGACTTATATAAGACATTGATTTTGTAAGATTTAAGATTGCTACACATGTAAAAAAAAAAAAAAAAAAAAGTACTACAAATGGGTCAGTCTAGTTGTTCTAGTCATCTCAAGAGCCATTTTTACATTCTGTAGGTGAAACCTGGAATCCATTGAAGCTGCATTACCAGTTGCGAAATGTGAGAGAGCGCTTGGCTAAGAACTTGGTGGAGAAGGGCGTCCTCACCACAGAGAAGCAAAACTTCCTGCTTTTTGACATGACCACCCACCCGCTCACCAACAACACCATCAAGCAGCGGCTGGTGCGCAAGGTCCAGGAGACCGTCCTGGAGAAATGGGTCAACGATCCCCAAAGGATGGATAAGCGTGTTCTGGCGCTGCTGTTCCTGGCACATTCCTCTGATGTTCTAGAGAACGCCTTCGCTCCTCTGCTGGACGACCAGTACGATCTGGCCATGAAGAGGGTGCGGATGCTTCTGGATCTCGAGCCTGAGGCTGAAGCTGCCAAGTCAGGAGCCAACGAGCTGCTGTGGGCGGTGGTGGCCGCTTTCACCAAATGAACATCCAGAGTAGAGAGAAAGGGACTCAACTGTGTACTCATGGCATTGGACTCGGACGGCTGGCTCCAAGCTTGGTTGATTCGGACTAATATTGGTGATGGTGATGATGGAAATACAAATTTTGAAGGAGATGATGATGCTGATGATGACGATACTTGGAAAGGGATGGATTTGTCTCATTGTCACAGTTTTGTGTCTGACCTTCACAAAGGTGTTGCCCTGTCTACTTCAAATGGCCAATAGTTGCTACATGATTGCAATTCACTGTGAGGCTTCTTGTAGTTAATGCACTTAGATCATAAAGTTCACACAAGAACAAAAATGAATGCATTGAAGGAAGTGTTTTTTTAAAGGGTCTGTACTTAAATAGGCCTTGACTCTAATCTTAATCAAGATCCTGGTATAATTCTACAATTATCTCGAACTCCATGCATCTTTGAATAAGGAGCCATTTCTTCCGAACACACAGGCTTGATGATCCTTGTCGTGGTTACATGAAAAGGTCCTGTTTGGGTTGTATTTGCATAATCAGCAGTAAATGTTCTATTAACTTCTGCTACCTGAAATAGGTCTTGAGTTGAGAGAAAATAAACTATTTCACATTTCAAAAGACTGAAAAGCAAGCATCGGTTTATCGTCAGTGCTTTAAAGATACACGTCCCTGCTTCCTTGCAAGTCTTCTTTCCAGAAATGCTCGAAGAATAAAATGTTCTAATGTGTGATATATATATTTTTTTTTTTTGCTTGGCGATTTACATCGGCCTGTGTATGAACTGACTATTGCTTGATAGGAAATGTTATATTACTCTCAGCCTTTTTGTTCTTTGTTTGGCTGATCAAATCTGGTTCATCTCTCCAATACAAGATCCACAGTTCATTCTGACAACGAATGGCTCTGGTTTTGTACTCAAATACACCACAGACAGGTCAAGGAAGCATTGAGTTCATAAATACACCTTAAATCAAACGTCTGGGTTTAAGTTGCCTCACAGATTCATTCATTTCATGCAAAAGGCCAGTCAAACACTAGCAGAGCCCCAACTTTAAGAAAGGCTTGCACTCCCGAGGCCTTTTCATAGTGATCACTGCATTGATGTAGCTGTCTTGTCACATATATATGGCTTTCTTCATGTCATAATCTCTCCGCTCGCTATATTTCCAATTTTTATACTGTTTTTAATCATTTTTATTGTTGTTCGTTAGCAATATTTCCAAGTCGTTTGTCATGTTTTTGGTTGTCTCTTGTTCTGAAAGAGGACAGGTAAAGCACAGGGAAGGGATATGCCCTTCTTGTGTACGCAAGCAGGTGTTCGACATGATGATTTACTGTTAGTAAACAATTCATGAGCTGTAAAAGTAGAGATGGTGTGAAATAGATGCCCTGATTTGTACATCTGCTTTTTACCATATAATAAAGAATATCTTTAAGTGCCTGGAAGGTATATAAATATTAGATGTCCTCCTCCTCTGTGTGTCATAGATGTTTTCTTGTTGATTTAGAGTTTTCAGTGCTGTGACTGAGTTATAATAAAGTCAATCCTCATTTGTTGTACTGAGAACATGGTATAAATGTGGCATTATCTGCACACCTGAGTAAATTGTCCATGACCTCTCTCTCTCACTCATCATATATGAGCAGTTCAGATAAGATTGAACTGCAAGTTCACCTGTTTCATTAAAATGAGTTGATTGTTGAATCAGAAATGGCTCCGACGGATTCAGTTCAGTGAAGTTTTATTATGCGCTCTTGTCCTCTTGTGAAGATCGTATTATTAAAACGACAGATGTCTTCAAGATGGCGAATTTGGGGGTTTTCCGGGGGGCGCAGGGAGTTTATATCCAATGAAAAAATGGAACAAAAATGCTTTATACAGCATATGTACAATGCAGATGTGTACAATTAGCTTTATATAATAATCATGAAGCTGCTTTAAATTTAATAACCTATCGTAATCATACTTTAGGTCTACTATCATATTTTGTATATGCAGCTAGTTTTATTATAAATTGTAAAAATAATAATAATAATAATAAATTTCACCAAATTTACCATCAATACAAACACTGAAGTAGTTTGTGCTCAGGGTTTTTGATTCACTGATCAGAACCGGTTAAGTTTAGTCCGGTTAGTCTACGACTACGTTGCTTATGCTGTTCTTGATTTACTAAATAAAACTGAATTAAAAAAAAAAAAAAAAACTTCTCATGGGTATTGTTTAAGAGTCAGACTAGTTGTGTTTAACTTTCTAATAAATCAAAAAATTAAGGGACAAATCACACAAATGCAACTTACAAGCAGTTTATTTTGTAGTCTTGATTATATTGAATTAGTTTCAGAAAACACCATAAACATTACTCAGAACAGTGTTAAACATTTCATTTGCTTTGACAATAAATTGAGTTTTACAGTAGAAACATTTACATTGTGATCACTTAAAAAGTGTTGCCTATAAGTATTATAGATTTACACATAAATAGCCTATATATTACACCTGGACAAATTGTGCCCCAAACTTTACCTTTATATTTAAATATATTAATTGAAATGGCTTATAAAAATACTCCTTTAAAACAGGCAACTCTTAGAATTTGCACATTGGGGATCGTTCAAAAACAAAAAAAGAATCTAAATGCAACTGCAGGTCCTCAGAAAAAAATAAAGAGTGGTCCCTAAATAGAATTTGCACAAGTAAGTCACTGCATTACTTTTGAAATATCAAGTAAGTGACACCTGCAAACAAATTCAAAGTGTTTTTCAGTTTTTCCACAAAAAAGCAAAACCAAACACATTACATATATAACCCAAATATGTCTCCAGGTCATTTTTATAGCTAAACGGGGTCATGTTTCCAAGTCTGAAATTGAAAATTGCAATTTATTAGGCTAGGCCTATATATATATAATAAATTCCATAAGTAGGCTACAAAACAGGGCATCCATTTGCCTCCATGTGTAATTTTACAGTCTTATGAGAATATATGAGAATGAATAAGCAGAAGTCCTTTTGTAAAGATCTCCACCATTTGACATCAAGAAAGAAAACTCTTCCTGCTGACACAGTTCAAACCCCTCAGAGAAACCGACCAGAGATAAATGTGGCTCAGAAGAGCCCAGAAGTGTTTGTGAGTCCACAAGGACCATCTTATCCACGTCTTCATCTTGGAAGGCTATATTCCTGTTCAACTTTTGTTGTTGTTGTTAGACGACACATCTCGTCTTCGGATATGAATCCTCTCGAGATGCTGGGTCCACGTTGGTTCGGTATTGACATTTTCCATCCCAAAAAGCTGTCCTTTTCAGCTTTTCCCATCCGTGTGTAGTTTCTGGAGTGTTAGTATGAGCTCCAGCAACCTGTATTTCCAGTTGAGCAGATCTCCGATTCTCCGCAGCTCCTGCGCGCACTCGACGACAGCGGCTTTCTCTGTACAAGGAAGTAACCGAGAGTAATTCAATTAGATCGTTCACCTGGGTTATTTTACAAAAAAACTTGGTCTTTAAACAGATTAGTCAGTTTGTTTTACCTTTCTTCGCCATCTAAGATCGAAGAGTTGACTCGTTCAGGTGTTTCAACAGTGTGTTCCTCGTATGAATGCACAAGTGCTCCTGACTGCGACGAGCGCACTTCTCTGAACTATAGCTATAGATAGAAGCGGCAGAGTTAAATAGAGTGACGTGACGTGACGTGACGTTTTAAACATCGTGACTTTCTGAGAATTCCCGTCCACGTCACGCTAGATGATGTTTTGTTTACATGGCGTCTACCTGTTCAGTTCTTCCTGAGAGGAAACCTGTTCAATTCAACTGATAAACCCACCACCTTTACTTACACGAGCAGCAGCCTGCACTGTAGACACTGTGAGAACGATAACAGCAGAAATATTTGAATGTAACGTTAAACATCGGCACTTGTTTCGTAAAAACAACTGAGCGATAACATGGGGGAAGATGCTCTTTAAGACCAGTGTGCATTTATTTTTGTGTTATTAATTGAAATGGAGATTAATTTTAGCACAACATGTATTTTCTAAGAACTAAATTAATTAAATTATTAGAATTATTAATTACCCCCACTTGGGGCAAGAAACCTCTCAGGTCAAGTTTAATAAAATGCTAAATTAACAAATTCTTAATAATATTTGTATATTTTGTAAAATGTCATTAAATATATATATATATATATATATATATATATATATATATATATATATATATATATATATATATATATATATATATATATAAATGTATATATATATATATTTGTTGTTGATTTCCATTAACTAAACTGAATAACTAATAATAGACAAAGCATCTTAAATGTAAATGTATTATTCTGTGACTTATACACAGGCATATTAATATAGGCCTACATATTTAATTGTCCATATTTTAGCCTATATGTCAACAGCAACAGCAACTGAATTCAAACGGAAGGATTTCAATCAGTTAGCCTGTATGGATAGCAAAGACATCTGAACTTACTGATGGAATTATCTTTTTACTTCAAAATCAAAACAACAATTTTAATGCACAAATAGAAAGAAACATTAATGACGTGTCCACAAGTCCATTATGTACAAACAGACACACAATAAAGGTTGATACTTTGCATTATACAATATCAGAACATTATTTTCCAGTGACACAAAGGTCAGTTAATCTCAAAACTGCCATTCATTGAATTGTTATCTGTAGGTCAAGAGAAAAATGAAGGTGTGGGCTATCACAAGTTCTAACTCAGTTAATTTTATTGATTAATCTGTCGTTCAAATTCTCTAATATCATTGTGGTTTTATTCATGATGGAGTTTCGATCTTCATCAGGTGATCAAATATACAAATTCTATTACAAGAAAACATTCCTTTTCCTGTAACCCTCTTATAGTTTCACTTGTTCAGACATGCCTCCAGCATTGCAACTCATTGTTTTGACAGACGGAAGTGTCTCTTGGTTAGTTGAGGTGAGCTGTTATTTGCATTATTATTTGCATTGAAAGATTGTCATCATCACATGTGCAGATAACATTTAGCCTATGTTTGGAAGAATGTGAAAATCATAAAAACTATGTTTGTTGCTTAAAGATTTTATTATGACTTACAAATTACCTAATAGTGTTGAGCAAAATGTTAACTACAATTTAGGTCAAAGGATTTATCTTACCTAATTTGATTTAATAAAAATAAATCTAGAAACATATGCATTCTTAATTCTATGTACACATTACTAAATCTATACAAAATGAATAACCTGAACAGAAGATTGATATAAAACTAATGATCAGCAGAATTATTTGATGTAGTTCTGGTCTCCTCCACTGGGCGGGGAAGCACAGAGGAATTATTATTGCTCAATGGAGGAAACTCTTACTGCTGGTGACAAATTAAAAACCACTTTGTTCATAATCCTTGTTCATACAGTGTATTTTTGGCTATTACAACAAACATACCCATGCTACGTATGACTGGTTTTGTGCTCCAGGGTAAACTAAACTAAACACATTTAATATTTTTTGTTATATTCTCGAGTACAGTGATTATTTAGCCTATTTTTTTTTATTCGGGGTAATTTTTAATTCATAAATACAAATTTTGGGGTAAAGATCCCAGATTACTGTTAATCTTTCTCAAATATAATTCATATCTTTTTTCTTTGATGGACATAAAACAAATCTTTGAAAAGTCAATCATTATTTTAAATTCTTAGCCTTATATAGGCCTAAATGTTTCTTTTTGCTGGCTTTTGGTTTTTATTTTAGTACTGTTCTGATTACGTCATTGTTCTATAGACCTTATTGTATGAAGTTCACTTAAGTTGTTTATTATGGATAAAGACAAAAACATACAATTTACTTAAATCCTCATGAATCCAGAAAGAGTATTGATCATGTAAAAATCAATCATAATAATAAGACACATGCTGGGGAAAACGTTTAAAGTAGTAGAAAAGTAGAAAAGTTCCTGCAGCTCAACAGCTTCACTGCTTGCCATGAAAGCAGCACGTGTTTAAATTGTAGGTTGACCCGCAGGTGGCGCTGTTTCATAACACATAAACTCAGTCAAACTCATCCTTTATATGACGTTTTTTTGTAAATTCGTAAATAATATTTAATCTGAATCTGGCCAGTAAGGTACATTTATATTTGATTTGCAATTTATACAGGTTCATTATATTACCTGCGTTAATTTAACAAGTCTGCTGGGAAATCACGTTCAAAAGGATAGTTCACCAACAATGGCATATCTGTCGTTTACTTTCTCTCATGTCGAATAATGCTGGGGTCCAAACAACACTGCACCCCATTTACTTTAATTTTATGGTCAAGAGATCTTTCAAAACACATTCTGTTTTGTGATAATGCTAGTAGCCTAAACTATGACAACATTTTCTCTCTGGTAGCCTACAAATTGGTAGCTATTTAATCCTGAACCAGCTATTTAAAAACATCCAGTATGCGGCAGTCCTGTGGGCGAAAATGCCTTGTTGATGCTAGAGGTCAGAGGAGAATGGGCCGACTGATTCAAGCTGATAGAAGAGCAACTTTGACTGAAATAACCACTCGTTACAACCGAGGTATGCAGCAAAGCATTTGTGAAGCCACAACACACACAACCTTGAGGCGGATGGGCTACAACAGCAGAAGACCCCACCGGGTACCACTCATCTACACTACAAATAGGAAAAAGAGGCTACAATTTGCACGAGCTCACCAAAATTGGACAGTTGAAGACTGGACAAATGTTGCCTGGTCTGATGAGTCTCGATTTCTGTTGAGACATTCATGTGGTAGAGTCAGAATTTGGCGTAAACAGAATGAGAACATGGATCCATCATGCCTTGTTACCACTGTGCAGGCTGCTGGTGGTGGTGTAATGGTGTGGGGGAGGTTTTCTTGGCATACTTTTCTAGAGTGCCAATTGGGCATCGTATAAATGCCACGGCCTACCTGAGCATTGTTTCTGACCATGTCCATCCCTTTATGACCACCATATATATATATATATATATATATATATATATATATATATATATATATATATATATATAATAAAACACCAGAGACAGAAAAGTGTCTTTGTGTCAATAAACAAATAATTTGATGTACTTTTAATTATTTGTTATCTTTTATTCTGTAACACTTATAAAAAGAAAAATGGCTTGAGTCAACAGAAGCAACAATATTTGTAATTCATTCCTTGCAGCCTTTTAACGGTAGGTTCTCCTCACTGTGACTCAGTTTCCCTGGGAAGAAACAGACAGGATATAACTATACAAGTGAGGAATAACAAACGGAAAATTGCCACACTTTAAATTTACCTTGTTTAGTGCCACATTTATCACTGTAGAGTCTGTGTTGCTGGTGGCTTTGCAGGCAAATCCTGAGATAAAGATGGAGATGATGAACTGAAGGATGGAGAACACCAGCAATACTCCATCGATCCCCAGTTCAGTTCTCTAAAAAATATTCAATATGCTAATATTAATTTTCTTGAGTGATTTTCTAAAAGTCATATTACATTATACTTGACACTATACATATAGCTAACCCACTTGAAACATGACAAGTCACATAATTCACATAATGCTACTGCTATGATTCTTTTATGGTGTCCTTGCATTATTTAAAGTATGAATTGTCCAGTTCATTGTAATTGTATGCAGCACAATATTTCTTAGGGGAAAATTACCTTAAAATAGTACCATAATAAATTATGACACCATTGTAATTTTGGGGTGAAATATTTGTTTAAATAAATATAACTGCAATTACAAACTAGAAATACTTGTAAACAGATCACATTAATATAGTATTTCATATTGTACCAGTAACTGTAAACATCTGTCATCGGTATAGCCACTGTAACTCTTGTAACATCTGTCCTCCCTTGCAGAGTGATGCATCTCTATGCTCATCAGAACAATGGCGGTCGCTGCAGTTATGGCACTGATCACATTCGTTATAAGAGAGCCTTTCACCTGCAGGAAGAAAAGCTGACACATGAAGGGTGACAGTAGTAATGGTGTTCACTTGTAAAACAGCTGTACATATTAAATTTAAATTTAAAACTTTTAAAAAATTAAAAATTAATTTAAGCATTTAGCAGACGCTTTTATCCAAAGCGACTTACAGTGCATTTAAGCTATCAATTTTTACATATCATGTGTTCCCGAGGAAACGAACCCCCAACCTTGCGCTCGATAGCGCAGTGCTCTACCAATTGAGCTACAGGAACACACACATATATATATATAGTAGCAGGAAAGTAGGCTATGATTTCTGCTATAAATTTCACAATTACTTTGAGTTACTTGCCATTTCTTTGCAATTAGTTGTGAAATTAGCATTTTTTTCTGTGCTGTTTTTATCTTTGTAAATTTAAAATGTTTCTTTTAGCTCAGATCCTAAAAGTGTCTCTGTGTTCAGACTACCCTGGTAAAAGGGAGTTTATCATTGAAAACTCATGGTTTCCTTTTATTCTGTTTATGCTTGTCTCAGTAAGGCTGAAGGTCCCCTTAAGAAATTTTTTTACCCCATTATTTTTTAGTTTTTTTAATGTGTTTAGGGATGAAAATTTTAATTTACCCTGCAGCCCCATTGTACCCTATACTGCATGCAATCTTTACTGAATCAACAGATAATAGAAATGCTTGCTTTGTGCTTTTAGTTTAATAAATTGCAAACAAGTAATGTTAATGATTCTGTATGAATACATCACAAACAATTTGAGAAAAAAAATTGAATATACGCACCATGAACAGATTAAGTTTATTCTGCGCAGCAACAGACAGAGAGCCAGCAGTGATGTACTGAAAGAAACACAGGACAAAGAGGCTCTTTTTTGAAAAGCTGCAGCAGAATCAGGAAATACAATAAAGATTTCTACCACCACTGAGGCACCATCACACCCACACTTGTATAAAGAGCTTTTTCAAATGATCATAAACTCGTCACTATCAGATGATTTCTTAGAGCACAAACGCTCCAAAGCGAAAAGCTGAATGTGTGATTGCATGCGGGGTGTGAAATGCAATATCAATATCCATTGGCTTGTTTTGTTACACTGAAAAATGGTTAGGATCTCGGGCGAGATCCCAATTTCAGCAATTAACGTTGAACGTGACTGACTAATACTAAAATCCTGTCAAACGTGCACAAACTGACAGCCACCACCATAAGCTACTACTAAATATTGTAGAAACATAATTCTCTGTAAAGTTGCTTTGTAACGATTTGTATTGTAAAAAGCGCTATACAAATAAACTTGAATTGAATTGAATTGAACTAATACTTACAATAAGGGATCCCAAGTAAGTTATGCCAGTAATGACAGATATGGGGGAACCATAACCGTAAGCGTAATTGAAATTTCTGGTGCGTACAATACCAAATAGAAAAAGAATCACTCCAGTCATTATCTGGACAGTCTAAACAGGGCAGAAAAGGGTCAAATGTTTATTTGTTTTCAATAACATTATCATTCATGTTTGGACACACACAAAGGAAATCTACAATATTGCAATGTTTTATGTACTACAGTCTAAAAACAAACAGAAATGCCCACATCTATTCACTTAACGACTTATGAAAACATTTTTTTATTCCTATTTTATCATAGAAGAAAATGAGATACTAAAGGTATTTCCAAAATCATTCAAAATTATAATTAATGATTAAATGCATTACCCCCAGTGCCTTTGGTTGTGCTCTGATAAATGCTGAGAGAGCTGTATTGTGATATGCTCCTCCGGTCTGCTGTCCATCCTCAGAAATAACACCATGTTGTGCCATCTGTGGATTGACTTGGATGATAACTGTAGTTTTGTCAGTTGATATGACCTCGCTGCTCTCCATTCTAGGCAGTTTTCACCTGGAATTAATGGAATAGTTAACACAAATATAAAAATTCTGTGATCGCAGGTTATTTCCAAACCTGTATAAGTTTCTATCTTCTGTTGAACACAGACCATTGACTCTTTTAGTATGAAAAAAATACCCAAAATTAATGGCTGTTTGGTAACCAAAATTATTCAAAATATCTTTAAAAAATCTTAAAATTCTGCAGTTCGCAACTCATTTAAGGTTGCTTTCTTCTGCTTTCCATGTACAGTACATCATCATTATATGAGTTAGAAACTCTGATACTCCCAAGGTAAAACAAGAACATTTCTAAGGCCTACATTAGCTTGCAATGTAATAATTGTTTTTAAATTATATTATAAACGAACTTTACAGCTAAAAATGTTGTCACTAATATATACTCAAATAATAATTATTTGATTGCCACTTATGATAAAAACTTATTCTAAACTTATAGAGTCTTTTTGACAGGGATCCAAACAAAACCCTAAAACGTAGAGTTTTAATGTACCAAAGTATAACAATAAATGAGCAAAAACGTACACCAAAACAATAACTGGTGTGAAAGATCAGAACTGTCAAAAGATGATGGTTGATTTTGAAACTCATGTCAAAGTGTAATTATAAATATAGGCTTTACTAATCATAGATGTTAATGGATTCATTAAATATTTTACCTGAAGTGAAGTGAGTTGTGTTGATGTGGATGTCTGATCACTCTTATGATCAGGTATCTTTGTGTGCGCTGTGAAGAACCGCAGAGGAGGAGCTTGTGTCATATGAACTTACTTTAGATTTTAAATGATTATGTAACTCTCTTGAAATTCAAATAAAAACTACAAGGTAGCATAAATTATAGAAATTTGTGAACACAAATATCTTTAAAAAGCAGTTGTTAGTGTGTGTGTGTGTGTGTGTGTGTGTGTCTCTCCACCGCATGTGTGTTTTCTCCAAGACAAAACAGTCTTAAGCACTTTTGGGGAAAGTTATACTTTTTAAAAGTAATGTGTTACAATATTGTGTTACTCCCTAAAAAAGTAACTAATTGTGTTACTTAGTTACTTTTATGGAAAGTAATGCAGTATATTACTTTTTTCCTTATCTGTGCTTGGCTTCCTTTTTTTGTTGTTTTTAATGTAAAAAAGTTGTATTTTTGGTAAATGTAAATGTGCTTTCACACCAAAAGTAAAATGAAAAGCCTCAGGCAAAAGAAAATGCATTAAAGATGCAGGACACTCTTCACAATTTTTTTTTATTAGTATTGTTGAATTGGATCATCAGATTTCAGCAGCAAAGATAATAGTTATGCTTGGCGAAAGAGATGCATTTTTAATCTAGATTTAAACAGAGAGAGTGTGTCTGAACCCCAAACATTATCAGGAAGGCTATTCCAGAGTTTGGGAGCCAAATGTGAAAAAGCTCTACCTCCTTTAGTGGACTTTGCTATCCTAGGAACTACTAAAAGTCCAGCGTTTTGTGACCTTAGGGTGCGTGATGGGTTGTAGCGTGGTAGAAGGCTAGTTAGGTACGCAGGAGCTAAACCATTTAGGGCCTTATAGGTAAGTAATGATAATTTGTAACTGATACAGAACTTAAAAGGTAGCCAGTGCAGTGACTGTAAAATTGGGGTAATATGATCATATTTTCTTGACCTCGTAAGGACTCTAGCTGCTGCATTTTGGACTACCTGTAGCTTGTTTATTGAAGATGCAGGAAAACCACCTAGAAGTGCATTACAATAGTCCAGTCTAGAGGTCATGAAAGCATGAACTAGCTTTTCGGCATCAGAAACAGATAACATGTTTCATAGCTTGGCAATGTTTCTAAGATGGAAGAATGCAGTTTTTGTAACATTGGAAATATGGTTTTCAAAAGACAAGTTGCTGTTTAAAATAAAACCCAGATTTTTGACTGTAGAAGAAGTAACAGTACATCCGTCTAGTTGCAGATTGTAATCTACAAGATTCTGTGTACTGCTTTTTGGTCCAATAATTAATATCTCTGTCTTATCCAAATTTAATAAGAGAAAATTATTGGTCATCCAATCTTTTAAATTTTTAACACACTCTGTTAGCTTAGATAATTTAGAAGTTTCATCGGGTCTCGTTGAGATATATAGCTGAGTATCATCAGCATAACAGTGGAAACTAATCCCGTATTTTCTAATAATATTAACAAGGGGCAACATGTATATTGAAAATAGAAGGGGACCTAGGACGGATCCTTGTGGCACTCCATATTTTACTGGTGATAAATGAGATGACTCCCCATTTAAATAAACAAAATGGTAGCGATCGGACAGGTAGGATCTAAACCATCTTAGAGCCTGCCCTTGAATACCTGTATAGTTTTGTAATCGATCTATGAGTATGTCATGATCTATGGTGTCGAACGCAGCACTAAGATCAAGTAAAACTAGCTATGAGATGCAGCCTTGATCTGATGCAAGAAGCAGGTCATTTGTAATTTAAACAAGTGCAGTTTCTATGCTATGGTGGGGCCTGAAACCTGACTGAAATTCTTCATACAGATAATGTTTTTGCAGGACGGAGCTCAATTGAGCAGACACAACTTTTTTTTTAATTTTTGACATAAATGGAAGATTGGAAATAGGCCTATAATTTGCCAGTACACTAGGATCTAGTTTTGTTTTCTTAATAAGAGGTTTAATAACCGCCAGCTTGAATGGTTTTGGGACGTGACCTAAAGATGATGACGAGTTAATAATATTGAGAAGTGGTTCTTCGGCTACAGGTAACAACTCTAATTTAGTGGGTACAGGAACTAGAGTAAGCAACATGTTTCTACAGCGCAAACAACGCCTCTGCATTTACTCCTGATTTCTTTCAACACAGTAACAGGACAACTGTCAGTCAATAAAGGAAAACTGGTATTAATTATTTTAAAAAGTCTGATTTTTTTTTCTGTAAATTAAAAAGTAATGCGTTACTAGATACTTGAAACAGGTAATCTGATTACATAACTCATGTTACCCCTAGTTTTGGTCTTAACACACGTTCAGGAGGATATACTCATTCAAAAACCTGGTTAACAAATATGGTCTTTTTCATCATGTCAAACATGAAAATGAATATATATGGGACTGATGCAGAAGTACAATTTTCTAATATATAACAAAATATGCATAAATACAACACTGTAACATTTGAACAGATTTAAAAAGCAACAATTTTATGAGATATTAATTTCCTTGGAGCCTATGGATCTTTTCATTATGACTCAGTTTACGATGAAATGTGTTACTGTTACTTGTTTAATGTAAAATACTGGGATAAAACTGACCCTGGTGATCATCACTAAATCATTTACCTGTGCCATATTTATCACTGTAGAGTCGATGTTCCTGGTGGCTTTGCAGGCAAATCCTGAGATAAAGGTGGAGATGAACTGAAGGATGGAGAACACCAGCAATATTCCAATGATCCCTAGATCATGTCAGTTAAAAATATTCAACATTCTTATAGGAAAGCAGTATCTCAAATAATATTCAATTACAAACCAGATTCCAAAAAAGTTGGGACACTGTACAAATTGTGAATTAAAACAGAATGCAATGATGTGGAAGTTTCAAATGTCAATATTTTATTCAGAATACAACATAGATGACATATCAAATGTTTAAACTGAGAAAATGTATAATTTTCAGGGAAAAATAGGTTGATTTTAAATTTCATGGCATCAACACATCTCAAAAAAGTTTGGACGAGGCCATGTTTACCACTGTGTGGCATCCCCTCTTCTTTTTATAACAGTCTGCAAACATCTAGGGACTAAAGAGACAAGTTTAATGTAATGTAGCTGTCAAGTCCCATTCTTGACTAATACAAGCTTCTAGTTGCTCAACTGTCTTAGGTCTTCTTTGTCGCATCTTCCTCTTTATGATGTGTCAAATGTTTTCTATGGGTGAAAGATCTGGACTGCAGGCTGGCCATTTCAGTACCCGGATCCTTCTTCTACGCAGCCATGATGTTGAAATTGATGCAGTATGTGGTCTGGCATTGTCATGTTGGAAAATGCAAGGTCTTCCCTGAAAGAGACGACATCTGGATGGGAGCATATGTTGTTCTAGAACTTGGATATACCTTTCAGCATTGATGGTGCCTTTCCAGATGTGTAAGCTGCCCATGCCACACGCACTCATGCAACCCCAAACCATCAGAGATGCAGGCTTCTGAACGGAGCGCTGATAACAACTTGGGTTGTCCTTGTCCTCTTTAGTCCGGATGACATGGCATCCCAGTTTTCCAAAAGGAACTTCAAATTTTGATTCGTCTGACCACAGAACAGTTTCCCACTTTGCCACAGTCCATTTTAAATGAGCCTAGGCCCAGAGAGAACACCTGCGCTTCTGGATCATGTTTAGATATGGCTTCTTTTTTCACCTGTAGAGTTTTAGCCGGCGACGGCGAATGGCACAGTGGACTGTGTTCACCATCAATGTTTTCTGGAAGTATTCCTGAGCCCATGTTGTGATTTCCATTACAGTAGCATTCCTGTATGTGATGCAGTGCCGTCTAAGGGCCCGAAGATCACGGGCATCCAGTATGGTTTTCTGGCCTTGACCCTTACGCACAGAGATTGTTCCAGATTCTCTGAATCTTTGGATTATATTATGCACTGTAGATGATGATAACTTCAAACTCTTCGCAATTTTTCTCTGAGAAACTCCTTTCTGATATTGCTCCACTATTTTTCGCCTCAGCATTGGGGGAATTGGTGATCCTCTGCCCATCTTGATTTCTGAGAGACACTACCACTCTGAGAGGCTCTTTTTATACCCAATCATGTTGCCAATTGACCTAATAAGTTGCAAATTGGTCCTCCAGCTGTTCCTTATATGTACATTTAACTTTACCGGCCTCTTATTGCTACCTGTCCCAACTTTTTTGGAATGTGTAGCTCTCATGAAATCCAAAATGAGCCAATATTTGGCATGACATTTCAAAATGTCTCACTTTCAACATTTGATATGTTATCTATGTTCTATTGTGAATAAAATATAAGTTTATGAGATTTGTAAATTATTCCATAAATTTTTTACTCACAATTTGTACAGTGTCCCAACTTATTTGGAATTGGGTTTGTAATAATATTAAGTGAATTTACATTTTAGAGTTATTCAGAATTATATTACATTCTAATATCTTTTTTTAGGCATTGGGAACACAGGGCACCAGTCACATGGACTACTTTTATGATACTTTTATGGTCTTTGTATCATTTCTAAGTATGACAGTTCATTGTTTTATGACCAGCACAGTCTTTATTACACAGTGGAACTCGCATTAAAAAAAGATTTGAAGTAAAAAATATATATATATAAAAAAAAACTATTGGAGTATGTTGATTTCAGTCTTTGTAAATTTTATGTTTTATTCAGTGTGTTGCCATTTCTTTGTAACTAATTATGAAATGTACTAGCAATATCATAAATAGTTTCTATACCATTTTTTAGAGCATTTATTTACTTTGTAAATTGAAAATGAGTCAGATGTCTTTTAGTTTACATCCTTTCAGTGGTAAAAGTGTCTCAATTTTCAGACTGCTGTGGTAAAAGTGTGTTTAGCATGGAAATCTTGTGGTTTCCTTTCATGCATTTACACAAATGTGTCAGTGATGCTGAAAATCCCCTTCAGAATGTTTTTGCAACATTATTTTTTAGTTTTCATTAAAAATCATGTTAATAAAAAGTATATTGCTGTGATTTAAAATAAAAACACAATTTACCCTGTAGCCACATTGTACCCTACTGCATACAGGCTTAATTGAATGAACAGATAATAGAAAGGTTTGCTTTGTGCTTTTAGTGCTATAAATTGTGCAACATTTAAAAAGTAGTAGTAATGCATCATAGTGTTCCTGTACCTCAAGTGGTAGAGTATTGCGTTAATATGTGCAAGGTTGGGGGTTCGATTCCCCGGGAACACATGATAGGTAAAATTGATAGCCTGAATGCACTGTAAGTTGCTTTGGATAAAAGCGTCTGCTAAATGCATACATTTAATTTAATGTGAGAAAAGAAGAGTTGATCACATTGTATGTACGCACCACACACAGATGAATTTTATTCTGTGCAGAAACAGACAGAGAGCCAGCACTGATGTAATGGAAGAAACTTCAACTTCATTCTAGAAAATGGAAAATATCCCCCACACCATTAGACCACTACCACCAGCCTGAACCACTGAGACAAGCCAGGATGGATACATGCTTTCATATTCTTTACGCCAAATTCTGACTCTACCATTTGAATGTCGCAGCAGAAATCGAGACTCATCAGACCAGGCAAGTTTTTTTTCCAGTCTTCCATTGTCCAGTTTTGGTGAGCTTGTGAGAATTGTGGCCTCTGTTTCCTGTTATTATCTGACAGGAGCGACACTCGTTGTGGTCTTCTGCTGCTGTAGCTCATCTGCTTCAGGGTTCGACGTGTTGTGTGTTCAGAGATGGTGTTCTGCATACACTGGTTGTAATGAGCGGTTATTAGAGTTACTGTTGCCTTTATCACCTCTAACCATTCTGCCCATTCTCCTCTCACCTCTGACATCAAAATAGCATTTTAGTTCACACAACTCACTGGATTTTTTCTCTTTTTGGACCATTCTCTGTAAACCCTAGAGATGATTGTGCCTAAACATCCCAGTAGATCATCAGTGAAATACTCAGACCAGCCCGTCTGGCACCAACAACCATTCCTCATTCAAAGTCACTTAAATCCCCTTTCTTCCTCATTCTGATGCTCGTTTGAACTTCAGCAAGTCATCTTCACCACATCTAGATGCTTAAATGCATTGAGTTTCTGCCATGTGATTGGCTGATTAGCAATTTGTGTTACCAAGCAATTGAACAGGTGTACCTGAGTGTATATATATCTAAAGGACAAACTAATAACTGAATTTATAAAAAATGACCCTGTTCAGAAGTTTACATACCATTGAATCTTAATACTGTGTGTCATTTCCTGTATGATCCACGAATGTTTATATATTTTGTGAGAGTCGTTCATGAGTTCCTTGTTTGTCTGGAGTAGTTCAACTGCCTGCTGGTCTTCAGGAAAAATCTTCCAGCTCATGCAGACTCTTTGGTTTTCCAACATTTTCTGCATATTTGAACCCTTCTGTATGATTTTGAGATCCATCTTTTAACACGGAGGACAAATGAGGGACTCATGCATAACTATTACAAAAGGTAAAAACATTTACTGATGCTCAAGAACACAATGCATTAAGAGCCGGGGGATGTAAACTTTTGATTTGGATGATCAGGGTATATTGTACTTATTTCGTCTTCTGGGAAACATGTAAGTATTTATGTTCTAAATGAAAAAAAAAATATGATTGTTAAACAAAATGAGAATAATTTATACATTATCGTCCTGTTTAAAAGTTTACATCCCCCAGCTCTTAATGAAATATTTTACCTGAAGTGAAATGAGTTGTGTTGATGTGGATGTCTGATCGCTTTTATGATCTTTGTGTGTGAGCTTGTGTCATATGAACTTACTTTAGATTTTAAATGATTATTTAACACTCTTCCTCCTGAAATTCAAATAAAAACTACACGATAGCATATCAATTATAGAAATTTGTGAACCCAAATACTTTTAAAAGCACCAGTAGACAACACTCTGTCTCCTCTAGTTGTTAGTGTATGTGTGTGTTTGTTTTGGGAAATATGAGATATTAACTCTAAACTTTAAAAAAAACAGGTTCTTATATTTATTTCATACAGTATGATGTGCACTAAATTAAAGAGAGTTTACCATGAAACATTGCTCTATATGTCCTTGTCATTCTAATAGATTTAACTTTGGTTGTGAATTTAGTTAGATCATTCTTTCAACATAACTATCGGCTGAAGGGTTAATACTGACTGCCACTCTGCTAACAGGAATAATAACATCACTAAATCATTTACAGTGCCACATTTACCTCTGTATAGAGTCGGTTTATCTGATGGCTCTGCTAGCATGTAATGTTACATGTTTTTGTTGGTTGTTCTGACAGCAGATGATAGTTACACCTGTCTGGAAGAAGCTGTGTGTGTGTGTGTGTGTGTGTGTGTGTGTGTGTGTGTATAATGTAGCTGTCATCTAGACGTTTTACACCAACAGTATCCAGCAAAAAGCAGCAAAAAGACATTTTAGAGCATTTTATAGCTTTCTAAGTGCACTTCACATGACCTTTGACAAACTCTTGATATCCATTGCTTTTCAAAGTGTGTCATTATGAGGGATTACAGTCAGGGACTATTACGTTCTTGTTTCAAAGATCATGTCTGATATTTGCATTGTGTTTGATAGATAGAGTTAGACTGTTCATCTCTCTTGGTCCTTTAGTAAAGGGTTTGTCAATCTTTCTAACCCAGCAACTCTCTGCCAGCACTAAACTAGACTGTTTCCACAACACTATACTTGTTCGCTTATAATATTTTATAATTTTTTTATTTTATAATATACAATAAACATTATTATATTACATTAGACTAGTGTTGTTGACAGTTTGACAATGATCTTCCATAATGTCCTAGATGCACTGAATTACCGTATTAGACATTTATGTTTATTTAATGATGGTTTTATGCTCTGTTAAGTTGAACAACACAAATTTTTTTCAACCATACAGGTGCATCTCAATAAATTAGAATTTCGTGGAAAAAGTTAATTTCAGTAATTCAACTCAAATTGTGAAAATTGTGTATTAAATAAATTCATTTTTTCTTTTGTGATGATTTTGTCTCACATTTAACAAAAACCCACCCATCTCAACAAATTAGAATACTTCATAAGACCAATAAAAAACAGTTTTAGTGAATTGTTGGCCTTCTGGAAAGTATGTTCATTTACTGTACATGTACTCAATAATTGGTTGGGGCTTCTTTGGCTTTAATTACTGCCTCAATTGATTGTAGCATGGAGGTGATCAGTTAGTGGCACTGCTGAGGTGGTCTGGAAGCCCAGGTTTCTTTGATAGTGGCCTTCAGCTCATCTGCATTGTTTGGTCTCTTGTTTCACATTTTCCTCTTGACAATACCCCATAGATTCTCTCTGGGGTTCAGGTCTGGGGAGTTTGCTGGCCAGACAAGCACACCAACACCATGGTCATTTAACCAACTTTTGGTGCTTTTGGCAGTGTAGGCAGGTGCCAAATCCTGCTAGAAAATGAAATCAGCATCTTCAGAAAGTTGGTCAACAGAAGGAAGCATGAAGTACATCAAAACATTTTTGGTAAACGGGTGCAGTGACTTTGGTTTTCAAAAAACACAAGGGACCAACACCGGCAGATGACATTGCACGCTTTCATCTGAAAAGAGGACTTTGGACCATTGGGCAACAGTCCAGTTCTTCTTCTCCTTAGCCCAGGTAAGACGTCTCTGACATTGTCTGTGGTTCAGGAGTGTCTTAACAAGAGGAATACGACAACTGGAGCCAAATTCCTTGACACATCTGTATTCCTTGGCCCCAGCTTCACTCCATTCCTTGTGAAGTTCACTCAAATTCTTGAATTGATTTTGCTTGACAATCCTCAGAAGGATGCGGTTCTCTCGGTTTGTTGTGCATCTTTTTCTTCCACACTTTTTCTATCCACTCAACTTTCTGTTAACATGCTTAGATACAGCACTCTGTGAACAGCCAGCTTCTTTGGCAATGAATGTTTGTGGCTACACTACTTGTGAAGGGTGTCAAAGATTGTCCTCTGGACAACTGTCAGTTCAGCAGTCTTCCCCATGATTGTGTATCCTAGTGAACCAAACTGAGAGACCATTTTGAAGACTCGGGTTTTGAGTTGATTATCTTATTGACATGTCACCATATTCTAATTTATTAATATTTATTTTTTCATTTTTGTTTAGTTTTTGTTAAATGTGAGCCAAAATCATCACAATTAAAAGAACCAAAGACTTAAACTACTTCAGTCTGTGTGCACTGAATTTATTTAATACATGAGTTTCACAATTTGAGATGAAATACTGAAATAAATTAACTTTTCCAGGACATTCTAATTTATTGAAATGCACCTGTATATGCTCTTTCTATAATTTTCCTTAAAAAAGTGTTTTTGTATCAACAATCAAATATTTGATGTAATTCTTAAATCTCGTTTTTATTTATTTATTATTTTATATATATAATTTAAAAACAATAATAATAAAAAAGGCTGTGAGTTATTCATTCCTTGCAACCTTTAAACAGGATCTCCTCACTGTGACTCAGTTTCCCTGGGAAGAAACAGACAAGATATGTTAGTACAAAAGAGATTCAGACTTATAAGTTTTAATTTTCCTAACATCCACACTGTAGATTATACAGTATGTGAGGAATTATCCAAGGAAAACTACACACAAACGTGCTGTTGTTGTTTTTATGTTTTACAGTAACATAACTACATTTCAGCAATGCAAGACAAAAAAAATATTTTCAATTAAACAGTTTGTATTGTAGTGTTTTGTCCTAGTTTTAGACCACTGAGGTGTGCAATGTTATATTATGGTCATTTTAAATATTTTCTTTTCATTTTGATAGCTTTACATTTGTGAATGTGACTTGTTTGATGTAAAATTGAAGTACATGCTTTTTACTGGAGGAAATACTGACCCTGGTGACCTTGTTTAGTGCCACATTTATCACTGTAGAGTGGATGTTGCTGGTGGCTTTGCAGGCAAATCCTGAGATAAAGATGGAGATGATGAACTGAAGGATGGAGAACACCAGCAATATTCCAACGATCCCCAGTTCAGTTCTCTAAAAAATATTCAACATGCTAATATAAAAAAGTAGTTCCTCAAATAATATCAGCTATATTGAATGAGTTTATAAAAGTTCTTAGATTATATGTATCCCTTTCAGACATTTGAAACACAGGGCACGAGTCAAATGGGATACTTTTATTATGCTTTGATGGTGCCTTTGCATTAATTGAAGTGAAAATGTCCAGTTTATTGTAATTGTATGACCAGCACAATCTTAATTAATGAAAAGTAGTACATGATGGCACAAACTATTTCTCTAAATAAAACCTCAATAAAAATAAATAAATAAGTTTAAACAGATAACATTAATATAGTCTTGCACACTGTACCTTCAATGTGCAGCTGTATTCATAACTGTAGCATTCATACATTAACAAGTGAATGTCTATGCTCATCAGAACAATGGCGGTCGCTGCAGTTATGGCACTGATCACATTCATTATAAGAGAGCCTTTCACCTGCAGGAAGAAAAGCTGACACATGAAGGATGACAGTAGTAATGGTGTTCACTTGTAAAACAGCCTGAACTCACACTGTAAAATATTTGTAGTTAATTAAAATTATGTATATATATATATAAGCAGCTAAACTCTGTCTGCATTCAAACAATCTGTCCAAAACAGCACTAATATAAAGGAAACCAGGCTGATTACATCAGAGATTGCAGAGAGAACAGAGACTCATGTTGCGTTTTCAGTTAATTATTAATGTTATGCAGTCAGCCATTGGTTGGTTTAGGTTTTTTTTTTTTTTGCATCTCCATGTGGTCCTGTTCGGTCACAACTTGACTTAGAATGTAAAAAAAACTATTTGCTGTTGCACTGTACATACACTATAAAAAAAAATTTCTTTTTTTTTCATATGTGCTTATGTGGGCTCCTTATATCATTTGGTCCTTTTGGAGTTTCCTTTTGGAGTCCTATTTTGGAAAGAAATCTATATTTATCTTGGAAAAAAAGCTCGCAGAAAATATAGATTTTTGAGAATCACTCTTCAATGTTTTGGTTTACTTTGCTGGATATAGCAAATGATAACAAAAACATTTCAAATAAGATAAATGGTCTATGCTTAATTTCATGAAGTGTGTGATTAATCCCAGTATAAGGGTGTGATTTACATTAATGCATTTAGCAGAGGCTTCTATCCAAAGAAACTTACAGTGCATTTAGGCTATACATTTTAATTATTTTTTTTCCAGTATGTGTGTTCCCTGGGGATTCAACCCACAACCTTTTGTGCTGCTAATGCAATGCTCTACCACTGAGCCACAGGAACATTGTAATGATTTTGATTTTAAAAATGTTTTTATCTATTGACAGCCCTATATATATATAGCAGCATTTGTCTGAAATAGAAATATTTTGTAACATAACAAATGTCTTTATCATCACTTTTCATCAATTTAAAGCTTCCTTGCTGAAAATAAAAGTACTAATTTCTATTTAATATGATTTCACTCTATCTACTTAAAAATTCTGTGTTTAATTCAGTGTGTTACTTGCCATATGTAATGAAACTTGGCTTCACCATTTTTTTCAAGGCATTTTTTTATGTTGTATATTGAAAATTAGTCATATTTCTTTTAGTTCACATCGTTTTTTTTGTTGTAAAAGTATTTCAGTTTTCAGACTACTGTGGTAAAAGTACATTTACCATGGAAATCTTGTGATTTCCTTATATTTTCAACATTATTATTTTAGTTTTCATTAGAAATCATGTAAATAAAAGTATATTGCTGTAGCCACATTATACACTACTGCATGCAGGCTTTATTGAATGAACAGATAAAAAAATGGCTTGATTTGCTCTTTTAGTGGAATAAATTGCACAACATTTAAAAAGTAGTATGTACAATATTATATAAATGCATCATAATATGAGAAAAGAAGATTTGATCACATTGTATGTACGCACCACACACAGATGAAGTTTATTCTGCGCAGAAACAGACAGCGAGCCAGCACTGATGTACTGAAAGAAACACAGGACATGTTCAGCGTCACTGGAAATTAAAATCAGAAGCTAGTAAAGCCAATAAAAGAAACTTACAATAAGGGATCCCCAGAAGGTTATGCCAGAAATAATAGAAACAGGGAAACGGTAATCATAGCCAATGGTGCGTACAATACCAAATAGAAAAATCATCACTCCAGTCATTATCTGGACAGTCTAGACAAAGCAGATATGGGTCAAATGTATGTATTTATTTATAATGATATCATTCATGTTTGGACACACAAACAAAGGTAATGTACAGTATGCTTTGTGCACTACAGTCTTAAAGCAATCAGAAAGGCACACATCTATTCACTTCAAGACTTAGGACAATATTTTTTCCTTATTTTATCACAGAGCAAAATGTGATTCCCAAAACCTCATATAATTATAATTAATGATTAAATGCATTACCCCCAGTGCCTTTGGTTGTGCTCTGATAAATGCTGAGAGAGCTGTATTGTGATATGCTCCTCCGGTCTGCTGTCCATCCTCAGAAATAACACCATGCTGTGCCACCTGTGGATTGACTTGGATGATAACTGTAGCTTTGTCAGTTGATATGACCTCGCTGCTCTCCATTCTAGGCAGTTTTCACCTGGAATTAATGGAATAGTTCACACAAAAATTTAAATTATGTCATAATTTACATAATTTACATCAGTTTCTTTCTTCTGCTGAACACAAAGATATTTGAATTAATGTTGGTAATCAAACAGTTGGCGGTGATCACTGGCTTGGAAAAAATACTAATACTATACTATACTTTTAATAAAAATACTATACCTTTTGTGTTCAACAGAAGTAAGAAACTGACATAAATGATGATATCTTCTTTTGTGTTGAAAAACTGTTTAATTTAAAAATGTCCTTACTACCTTTCTGGGCCTTGAACGTGTCAGTTGTGTTGCTGTCTATAGAGGCTCAGAAAGCGCTCAGATTTCAGCAAAAAAATATCTTCATTTGTGTTGCAAACATGAATGTAAGGTATTACGGGTTTGAAACGACATGAGTGGGAATAATTGATAACAGAGTTTTCATTTTGGGATTAATTTACCCTTTAAGCATTCAGATTCTGCAGTTTACAGTTCATTTACAGTTCATGTTATCTGCTTTTCATGCACAGTACATCTGCATTAATATTTAAAACATGATACTTTTGTCTAGACTGACTTTAAAACTGGCACACTGCAAAGACTTACATTGGTCGCCAGGATTTTGTTACAGAATCAACATCTTCTGCTGATCCTGGATCAATATTATTGTCCAAAACTACAGACTTAACCCAATCCCTACCCCTAAAACCTAACCTTACCCATAATTTATTCCTAAAACCAGTGGGATAGCTGATTAACAAGGGTGTAGAAGCACCTGACCCTGATTGTAAACCTAAAATGGACATTTCCTGAAAATGAAAAAAAAAAAATTTCCCCATGCCATCTCCAGCTTAAACAGCTAACATATGAATCATTACCAGTGTACTGTAATTAATTTCCGTAAACGATTCTACATCTTAAATTATTGCCTTTCTCAAGTATTATGCAAATGCATATTATTTATACAGTTCTATATAGAGTAAAAATGCACAAATCTGTATATAAATCAATCTACTGTTCCAAATTCATACACATTATTTATTGCTAAGTCTTACTATTTAAATGTTATTGTTTTTTTGTTCTCATGTCATGTGTATATGTATGCATATGTATGTACCAGGAGCACCTTAAAAAAACAAATTCCTTGTGTTTTTGAGCACACATGGTGAATAAAGCTAACTCTGATTCTGATTCTGATCAACAAGGATCTTGATCCAGGAACATGTTGTACTTGGTGAAATCACGCTCGCCGACTAACATTAGCTCGTAATGTAATAAGTAAAAAAGAGAACAGCTAAAAATGTTGTCACTCTCGCTCATATCATAATCATTTAATTGTCTGGAACACTTCAAAATGTATAGAGTAGTTTTGACATATAACAAAGTGTAACAGTAAATTAACAAAAACTTACACTAAAACAATCACTGGTGTGAAAGATCAGAACAGTCAAAAGATGATGGTTGAATTTTGAACTCATGTCAAAGTGTATATAATTTTAGGCTTTATAATTATACTAATCATAGATGCATGAAATATTTTACCTGAAGTGAAGTGAGTTGTGTTGATGCGGATGTCTGATCGCTCTTATGATCAGGTATCTTTGTGTGCGCTGTGAAGAACCGCTGAGGAGGAGCTTGTGTCATATGAACTTACTTTTGATTTTAAAGGATTATGTAACTCTCTTCCTACTGAAATTCAAATAAAAACTACAAGGTAGCATCTGCATCCGCTATATTAACAAACGTTAAGACAAAACAGTCTTAACCACTGTTGGGGAAAGTTACTTTTAAAAAGTAGTACAGGAAATGTAAAATCATATCTTTACAGTAGAGACTGCCATTCTGAACTGCAAAAGATGCAGGAGAAGAAAGTTCAACACTCTTCAGCAATATATTGTTTTATTATTATGGTTGAATTGGATCATCGCTGGTCAGCAGCGAAGACATTGATTATTAAAATGGGATTGGCTTTAATATGACACAGGGTAAAGTCTAACAGTACATTTACCACAACTAGAGACAAGACCCAACAATCAAACACTGAAAGAACTGAACTTAAGTAGGGGAGATAATACACCTTAACATGATGAAATCAGATGAACAACCATGAAAACCATTTTAACTACACAAACTCAAACAGGGTCCAATCAGTGAGTGTTGAAAAAGTAATCCGATTACATAACTCACACTACTTGTAAAGTGTTACCCCCAACACTGGTCTTAAAATACTTTCAGAATATACTCATTCAGATACTTGGTTAACCAATACAGTCTTTTTAACCGTGTCAAACATAAAGAAAATGTGTGTCAACATGCTGGGAATGATGCATTAGTATAATTTTAATATATTTAACAACATAAGCATGAACACAAAACTATCACTAGAACAGATTATAAAGCAACAATGTGAGATATCAATTTCCTGCAGTCTTTGATCTTTTCACTGTGACTCAGTTTTCCTGGGAAGCAACAGACAAGAAACTGTATGTTAGTACAGAAGAGATTCAGTTTTATTTCTGCTTATAAGAGACACACACCATACAGACCGTACATCAGGCTGTACTGTCTTTGCTAAATTATAAAGAGGAAAGCAATAAAACAAGCTGTGTTATATTCTTATACCCATTTCATACAGTATAATGTGCACAAAAGGTAGTTTACCATGAAACATAGCTTTATTGCATTCCTTTTCATTCGAATAGCTTTCTTTGGTTGTTGCTTGTTCTTGCATCTTCCTGTCAATTGACTTCAACACAGATAACTGACTGCCACCCTTGTGATGGGAGTAATAGCATCTTCTGTAAATCATTTACCTGGTTTAGTGCCACATTCATCACTGTAGAGCCACTGTTGCTGGTGGCTTTGCAGGGAAATACTGAGATACAGATGGAGATGATGAACTGAAGGATGGTAAATGCCAATATTACAACGATCCAAAAACTGTAATACTACAAAAATTGAACAAAGATTTTATTGAAGCAGGTAAATTAAGTGAGTTATTAGAGCATCTTAACAATCAGAATATATGCACACACACAAGCAATTGCAATTGCCACAGTAATTACAAGCAAAAAGCAAATTAATCCATATTAAACATGAATGGAAAATATCGCATACACTGTGCATTCCTGAGGATGTAAACTTACAGGATCTCTTGGCACTAATGCTAAGTGCATGCTCATCAGAATAATGGCTATCATTGCAAATAGGGTGCTGAAAATATTCATTCCATGAGAGACTTTCACCTGCAATAAAACAATTGTTTTATACTTGTTTCAGACCACTGATAGTATTTTATACTCAGTGCACAGATCAGTGAAAAGGCATTATACTCATGAATACTTTTAAGTGGAGGAGACCTACTTTTAAAATAAAATAAAATAAAATAAAATAAAATAAAATAAAATAAAATAAAATAAAATAAAATAAAATAAAATAAAATAAAATAAAATAAAATAAAATAAAATAAAATAAAATAAAATAAAATAAAATAAAATAAAATAAAATAAAATAAAATAAAATAAAATAAAATAAAATAAAATAGCCATTAGTTTTTACCACTAGCTGCAGGCTACAAGATTCCAGACAATCAATCTTGTTATCAGATGAAATCTGAACTTCTGCTTCATTTGTAACAACCTAAGTTTACAACTGATAACATTATGTAAATACATTAAAAACAATGTTACAATTAAAGAGTTATAATGGGCTGAACTGGTGGTTGATTTGTACATACCAGACACGGATGACGTTTATTCTGTGCCACAGCAGACAGAGATCCAGCAATGATGTTCTGAGAAGTAAACACAGGACATTTCAAAGATTCTGGAAATGAGAAGCAAAAAAGCAAAACCATTCAATTTAACTTACAACAAGGGATCCCCAGTAGGTTATGCCACTATATTCAAAAACACCATAACCAGGGGCACTGATGCGGAGTACAATACCAAGAGAGAAGACCATCAGTCCCACCATTATCTGCACTGTCTGGAGGGAAGATTAAGCTCAGATGCTTTATTCATCATGGCATGTTTGGACACAGCGATCTAGACATATTTAAATTAACAGATAATTCTCCAAACCATACATCATATAATTATAATTCATCATTCAGTGCATTACCCCCAGTGCCTTTGGTTGAGCGGTATAATGAATTTCTCCACCAGCAGTCTGTTCCTCATCACAAATAGCCCTGTCGTGTGTCACCCGCGGATTTAACTGGATAACAACTGGAGATTTGTCAACTGAGATGACCTCGCTGCTTTCCATTCTTGGAAAAGTTTTCGATTTCTGTAATATGCATTTCAAGTTCAATAAAAAATGAGAGCAAAGTACTTTGCATGCAGGAGAAATTATGTTTAAAGAGTATAAAAGTATCTCTTAAAAATTAGACGCACACACTTTTATTGTGGTTTTTTTTTATGCATTTAACTTAAATTGATAGTAATAATACTAGTAATAGTAATAATACATTATTTTATTTAAATGGAATGAACTTAAATTTATAGTAATAATAAAACTGTATGTTCTGTAAATTTATCTTCCATTAACATACAGATATAATGTTAATACTAAAATGTATAATACAAGCCCCAAAAACAAGTGGCAGTGAGAAAGTCCATTGATGAATCAAAGCGCATCACAAGGGAAATACTAAAATATAAGGTGCACAAATAAAAATACACAATCATTTTCACTTTAAACTGGAAGATGATTTTGTCTTTTTAACTTAAAAAACTGTAAACTGAACAGCATTTTACTGTAAAATGAAACATAAAATGTCCTGTAATAGTTTTATTATTATTATTATTATTATTATACTATTATAGTTGTATTATTATTAATAGTTTTTTTTTTTTTCACCATATAGAATAAGGAAACTTAGTGTTAACTAAATAGTTATTTTAAAGTAAACATTTTACAGTCTTTTACTAAACATTTAGTACCAAACAAAAAAGATAATAATATATATACATATCTGTGAAAGATATTAATATCACATTTTACCTGAAATGAGATAAAGTCTGGAAACTGTTTTGAAGTATCTCAGAGTGTGTACGTAGACTCGGCGAAGAAACATTAAGGAGGGGCTTGAAAAGAAAAAAAAAAGTTAGTACAGTCAGGATTAATACAATATTGTTAAATGTTCTAAACATTAAATAATACTTTAAGAGAACCAGTGTATTCAGTGACATGTCTGACATAATTTAAATTAACCTTATTAGACATTATAAAACATAATTTTGGTAATTGTTTTAAACTAGTAATAATAGAGCACCAGGATGCATATTCCAAACACATACAGTAAATTAATTATATATCACATCCATATTAGTAAATGTTTCATCAGCTGAAAGCCATACTGTAGATACATAATTCTTTTCTGTGCTGTTTAAGCTAAATTAGTTACTTAGTCTACAGTATCTTTGGCACATTTACACCATATTAAAACAAAAAGGGACAGAGCTCTTAAGATCTGCTCCAAGTGAACAGAAATCTGGTGTTGTCACAGCTCTTTTACAAGCTCAGACACCTGTAATAGATGTTCCTATAGTATCAAGTTGAAGAAGGTTCATCAGGGAACATTTGTGGTTGTATCATATTTCCTTCTCAGTCTACTAGCGGTGCCTTTGCTGTTTTGGGTCATGTAAAATATTTAACTATAAAGCACAGACTTTGCAACATCATTAAAATGTTCCTTTCTCATTTTTAGCACTGGCCAAATTGGAATCAAGAATAAGACACGTTTATGAACTTGTGAGCAACATACACGTGATGTCAGATTGTGATCAATATCTACTTTTGAGGTAAAAGCCATTGGCCTGTTTACTGAAATATTAGTCAGAAACGGTTGAGAACGGATGCAGAAGATGCACTGACCACAAACCACATACACATACACAATTTCATGTTTTCTTGCCATGCACAGGGACACATTCTTAATCATTAAACAGAATCCTGTTTCAGTGGACATTAAACTCTGATTCCAGACATTTCAAACATGACTTTTCAAGTAAACTATATAAATGTACTGACACCAAGATCAAGTGTAAAACCAACAAACCTCAAACTAGTAAGTAGGCCTAAGTAATTTGATGCACTATTTATTTTTATTTATTTATTTTAAATCAAAAAATGCACAGAGTTTTCTGTAAGGTGTAGGTTGAGGTGTGGATAGAAAATACAGGAGAGTCCCTAACACGTGTGTCTTGACACTTTACGTTTAGTTTAGAGCTACTGCCCCCAGATGACACATTTAGATAATACAATTTGTTTACTGACTTAAAACTCAAACTGTGTTTAATATACAAGTAAACTCTTTCTCCAGTTCTCATTTTTATAAATCATTTGTAACTTATTCCTGTGATGTTAGTCTGACTTTTCAGAATCCTTACTCCAGTCTTCATTCTAATATACTGATTTTCTGCTCAAAAACATTTATTATTATTACTATCATCATCATCATCATCATCATCGTCAGTGTTTTAAACAGATGCTGCTTAATATTTTGTGGAAACTGATGCAATTATTAAGAGATTCTTTGATGAATAGGACATTTAAAAGAACAGCATTTATTTGAAAAATAAAATTGAGCAATTTAATATGTCCTTGCTGAACAAAATCATACATTTCTGTAAAAACAAAGAATTTCTATTATTTAAGCTTCTTAGTTTAATGATCAGTTCACAAACCAATTATACATACTTTCATGAACCCTGAAACAATGAAATTAACATATAACACACACACACACACACACACACACACACACACACACACACACAAACAAACAAACTGGTATTCCTATCATTATGGGGACATTCCTTAGGCATAATAGTTTTTCTACTGTACAAACTGTATTTTCTATCCCCTTACCCTCACTCTAAAACTTACAAAGTTTCCACTCAAATTTTGTTTCCTCATTGGACCCAAATATGTCCCCACAAGGTCAAAATTTTCTGGTATTACTAAACTTAATGTAGAGAACCTAAATTATGGTTACATCATGTAAGGAATACCAGGTACACACACACACACACGCACACACATGCTTTTAGACAATGTGGCATTCTAGTTCTGACAGACAGGTAATGTTTTCCCATTAAGGCCATAATGAAGCTCAGCCTCATTTGATTTACTGCATACCATTTAAGATGTGCCTGTGTGAGCCTCTGTGATCAGGAGTGAGCTGTCAGCTCAGCTCGCCTGAATGCCTGCAGCTGAACCGGCTGTGGGTTCAGCTGATGACAGGGAAGTCATTTAGCTCCAGTGACAGGCCTGAGAGAGGGAGAGCTTGAGACGGCTCTAAAACCAGCGCTCACAATGGAGAGAATAGAGGCGCTCATGAAGGGATGCTTTGTGCATCAGGGAGGATGAGTCCTCCTGGTCTCACACCCATAGATCCGGTGCGATCGCATCATGCATAACGCCGATGTGCCTCTACAACCCACTATATTCAGTCTTTAGTCTCGCTTCTCATGCAGGATGAACCGCAGGTGTCTGAAATTCTGCTTACACTCCATGAAATAAAGCTTCTAAAATGGGTTTTTGCAGACCTTTTAGTTAACAGTTCTTTCAGGGTTTTCATTTGTACATGTATGAGCCAACCATGATGTAAAAAAAAGAATGACATCTCGACTGTCCACCATGGTTGCCTCTATCAGCCTGTAGGCTCAATTGTGTGTGGAGGAGTCGGGCCAGAATTGGCGCGAAAATTAACAAAATGTGACATTTTGCACATGCGTGTTCTCGTCTACTTGGGTTTACAACCGTACGGCACGCCAGTCATTATAGTAAGCAGCGGCAATAGTGTTTTCAAATGGACTCAGCGGATAGAAAAAAGCGACCAGCCTCCAGCACAATTCAGACACCCACGGACACTCCTCGTAAGTATAAAAAAAAAAAAAGAGCGTGCGCACTGAGAACGAGCATGAGACTGGCTGCAGTTCCTCTAACGGCCACTGGTGTCAGTAACGGTTAGAAATTTCAGAACCTATACGCAATGCTCCTTTAAAATGTGAAAAACATTTTAACCGTTAACTATAAAGAACCTTTTGTGCAATGGAAAGATTCCATGGATGTCAAAGGTTCTTCATGGAACCATCAATGCCTAAAAAGAACCTAAAAGTGTATGCTGAAGGTGTTGATGATCTTCGGCCTGATTCTACAGTTCGGAAACTCCTTTGCTCCTGGCGCACGCTCTCTGTGACCTCGAGTTCAATCATAAAGTGTTAAGCAAGTGTGGCTTGCTTTGTCAGACAATCTGCATTTTTGAGCGAACAGTCCCTAGGGGCCTGAAGACACAGTGAGGGTCCTGAACCCCGACGTAATGAAGTTGAAAGACAGGATTTCCCTGGACAGGAACCTTTCCCTCGTCGAACCCCGACCTTCTCTGGCCCTGCGACCCCTGTCCTGTGCACTAGAGCCCCTCTTCACACTGGAGGAGGCACGGGAGGCATGAACCAGGGCAGGAAGCCACAAGTCTTCCCCCAGCTCCTTGGGGGTCATCGCTAGTTTCCTTTCTACTGTAGCCATCGCTGGCGTGTTTCTCGAGCCGCCCTCTCGTCCCATTGTTCTGGCCTAGTAAAGCCACACACGTTTCCTCAAGAGTTATTTTTGCCTAACTTGCTCTGTTGCCTTGATTTATAATGCATTGTGTCTCCACTGGGTCTTTCCCTTTTTTTCTAAAGTTTCGGTCACATTGTTGCTTGATGAGATTTTGTTGATGAAATCATCTCAGTAGGAATCCACATGAACAGGAGTTTTGCATGAGGGTGAAAAGTTCCCCATGCATATTTCGCTCATTTGGTCAAGTGACTTTGCTAAGCTAACAAACGAAAGCTACTTGGCTGAAAGTGATTTCTTTGTGATCTGTGCTTCATACATCATCACACTATTGACCACAGACCTGTTTTTTGCAAACTGAAATTTTACTAACTGCAACTCAAGGGTGGAGGTTTCCATTGGGTTTATTATTCCAGAACATCACACTAACCACTTCTATACCATTTTGTAATAAAATGAGTTTCACTGCCTTGATGAGAGTGTTTTTGAGTTCTCTAAGGATTAGTTTACCTCTTTTCCTGTGCTCACGACTGACCTGGACAGTGACAAAACAGCCGCAATCAAAACAAAGCCTCGTTGACCAAGCTTCAGTGACCTCTACTGTAAAAGCTTTAGCTCTGCTACAATATCAGCAGCCCATATGAATACTTAAACATTGTGTTTTAATGCGTATTGCATGCAGTCATAAGGGTGTGGCAGTTTGCATAGGTGTGGTTAAAGTTTGTGGCCATCAGGACATTTACACTTACAAATGTATTCATTTAAGCTTTTATACAAAGTGACTTCTAATTAGGAATTCTACATCATAAATGAGAACTACCACAACATTAAAAATCACTGCTATACAAATTTCCAAACTTGGTGTTGTTAAACCAAGTAGTCTGACCTGCACCTATCCAAAAAAGTAAAAGCATATCAATTCTATGAGGACTGCAAGCACTGTGACTGGTCTGCTAGTACCCCTCCCTCCATATGTACTTGAGTTTTGTGTGTGTGTTTTGCATTGTAATACATTTTAATGATACAAAAAAAGCAAAGAACATTTGTCTTAACATTTGTTATAAAATGTGCATCACTTTGTTGTCTGTGACAAACCTTGTGGAGATTGAGAGAATGCCCTCTTCTGCTGTTCCAATGTCATCTCTTTTTCTGATCTGTTCTTTGATATTTATTTTGCTGCCGTCATGGCTGATGCTTCTTTGACAAGCTGCTTCTTCTTCAGCTTTTGTCGTGGTCTGCGGGTTACACAAGCAACATGCCCGAGGACACTGCAGGGTAGCGGTTTGCATGTGTACTGTGTGTTGACGTGGACAATGATGCAGAAGTAAAAATGAAAACCGACACGCATCCTACAGCATAGAGGCTACGGTGTATGTCCGATGCAGAAGTATAAATCAGCCTTTAAGCTGATTGATGATGTTGTGTTGAATTGCAGACTTTCTGGGATATCAAATGATTTAGCCTTCTTTAGATTGTGTCGAAAATGGTGTTATTTCATTTACCGTATTTTCCGGACTATAAGTCGCACTTTTTTTCATAGTTTGGCTGGTCCTGCGACTTATAGTCAGGTACGACTTATTTATCAAAATTAATTTGACATGAACCGAGAGAAATGAACCAAGAGAAAACATTACCATCTACAGCCGCCAGAGGGCGCTCTATGCTTCTCGGTGCTCCTGTAGTCTAGCACTGAGCAGCATAGAGCGCCCTCTCGCGGCTGTAGACGGTAATGTTTTCTCCTGGTTCTTGGTTCTAAATAAATGTGACTTATAGTCCAGTGCGACTTATATATGCTTTTTTCCTCATCATGACGTATTTCTGGACTGATGCGACTTATACTCAGGTGCGACTTATAGTCCGAAAAATACGGTAGGTCAATCTGTCAGAAAGGCAAATTTAGTTGTTTTTTTTTCCGGGTACTATGGGGTCATCTGACTGAAATGACAGGAAGCGCGTGTTACTGCCATAGTAGTGATAAGAAAATCTGAATGATTGGGCCCATTGAGGTTGTGTGTATTAGGAAGTGAAGTGGGCCCAGCACCAAGCCTTGATGTACAACTGTGGTTAGCTGATGTTCCTTAAATAAAGCAAGCAAGCACTGGATGCAAAACATGTATATTAGTTAGACTGTTTTATGTGGACAGACAGCACATGCTGTAGTGTTATCGACAGATCAACTCTATTACATCAAAACGATTATGTTGGTTTTGCTTCTTGTGGCAGGACTTGTAATTTCCCATTGGGACAGGAATGTGATATTGTGATGTTTATTAATTAGAGAGTGTATTGTGTACGAAATGGCTCATCTCCTTTAAAGTCTGGTGTTTTGTTTTTCAAGAGGCCGTTAGCTTAGTGCTATGCTGTGTTAATGAAACATTAGTTTACTCAAGATTAAACTACTCAATTAGTTTACATCAGTTGATAGTGTTGCTCACACCTATTTCTGAAGCAAGATATGTGATTAACAGATTCAATTACAGGACATAAAATAACTTTACCTTTAACATACTGATGAAATATGTATTTTATATATTTGACAAATATATAACATAAACTTAATGTTTGCCAAAATATATATTTAAGCTGTTTTTAAGCATCCCTATTTGTAAAGTAAGTATTTGGGATCTGAGTACCTGATACTGTTGAGTTCACTGTTTTTGGAAAAGGAAGTAGGTGAAAGCTTCTGTAATTGAATTGCAGTGTTTAAGAGGCTGAGGCTTTGATGATGAAAGACAAATACACATCAGCAGTGATCCATCTATCACTAGAGTCAAAGAGCAGAATGAGAGACCATCAGTCTGTCTGCTGGCTTTGATTGCTGTTGATATGACCAGCAGGGAGGAAAAACTACCCAAAAGACCCACTTCACAGTAAGACACCGGACCACGGACACTTTCTCATGACCAATATCCAGAGACCTTAATGGAGTTGATCTCTATAATAATATATATATTATATATATCTATAATAATAACTATATATATATATATATTTGATTTATAGAATCACAAATCAAATTGACTGCTTTTCCAGAACATAATGGGTTTATGTTACTGCATATACATATATATTTTATGTAATGAGCTATTTTAAAATGCTTCTCTTGCAGATCCATTTTTTATTATTTTCACATTTATCATCTATCCAACCTGATGAAGTCGTCAGAGCACAGTATGAACGGTATGAATGCTGATGATGAGAACTCCAGTACCTGAAACAACAGTGAAGCAGATCATCATTCATTCGGTTCATTCAGTTCTGAATACTATATGAAATTGACTGTAGAGAAGGTTTCAGGCTTATGATCAGTTAAATTAATTGATCTCTCACCCATTTGTCATTATGGTGCCACTAATCCATTTCCATTTCCCCTCCATCTTTCCCAAACCAATCCAAAAGTGATCAGAAACAGCAATCTTTTGTAAAAAATCCTGTTTTGGTAGAGCAGAAATGTATATAATCCATAAACATCTCAAATGTTTAAGACCAACCATTACTGCTGGTTTCGTCTGGTCGGAGGAGAACTGGCCCCCGACTGAGCCTGGTTTCTCCTGAGGTTTTTTCTCCATTCTGTCTCCGATGGAGTTTTGGTTCCTTGCTGCTGTCACCTCTGGCTTGCTTAGTTGGGGTCACTTAATTTCCAGTGATATCATCGACTTTATTGCACAGATACTATTGAAACTGAACTGAGCTGGATAATGACATCACTGAATTCAATAATGACCTGTCTTTAACTGAAAATGAGTGTTTAGTGTTGTCCTTTTGCATTGTTATACACTATGTTTTGTATTTAATACTGTAAAGTTGCTTTTACAAAATCTGTTTTGTTAAAAGCACTATATAAATAAAGGTTACTTGACTTAAAACAGACCAACCCATATACTGTACATCAACATGTACAAACAACTCAAGTGTCAATGCAAAATCTTTTTCTTTATCACTTACTTGTTCCTTTGAACTGTTTATGTTCACCAGATCTGCTCTTTTCTGTTGACAGTCTTTCCTGCTGTCACTCCAGCTCTTCTTCTCAGATGAAATATAATAAAAACTGAAGTTGTAGTAAATCCATTTGAAGGGATCATTTTGCTTATCTGTTAATAGAATAGTTTAGAATTTAGTATTCTCACTTAATGTTGAAATCAACATTTTTTTTTTATGATTTTGAGTATGAACACAGAACTACCTTGTTCCAATAGTCCTTGTTGGAGTTCACTGGTCTTTATTATCTGATCTCTTTCTTCTGTCATAATTTTGTTCTCCTTAGGTAAATGTTCTCTCTCTGCTATTAATTTTATATTATTCGTAAATATCTGCTCTCTTTCTTTAGTCAAGTTCTTATTGTGGTTCAGTATCTGCTCATATTTAGAGAGTATTTGCTTGCATTCTTCAGTCCGGTTATTGTTATTGTTCAGTATCTGCTCATATTTTGTAAGTGTCTTCTCTCTTTCTTCAGTCAGGTTTCTGATCTGAGTTAGTAACTGGTTTCTCTCGGTGGTGAAACACACACACAGCACTATTACAGCAGTCAGCAGAAGAAAACACAGCAGACTCAAGCACACTTCAGCTGCTCTGTGCTTTCTGTTCATCACCGAGACACTTCCTGTGAATGACAAACATGAGGTTAAAGAGATAGTTTACCCAAAAAGGACAATTCTGTCATTAATTACTCACTCTCATGTCGTTCCAAACCCATTACATTACTGACAGAATTTTCCATTTTTGGTGAACTATACCTTTAAATGTGTTTTCACACTTTACTATTATGACATCAAGAACTTTACTCTTACAGTATTATGCAACCACTTTGGCTCAATTCTTAAATAAATGTATTTAAATTTTTCTCAAAATGGTTACTTTCTTGTTCACACCAAATGTTTTTAGCCAGATCATGTGTTTTAAATACATGTGCAAAAGATTAAGGGCCAGATTTGGAACATGCAAACTGTTTGGTGTAAAAAAAACAAAAACAACTAGCGATGGAAATGCGTGGACACAGGTATTTTTGCAGTTGAACTTATTGCATACATTTGTAGGAGTTTCCCTTTCAGACACAAAATTGATATGAGGAGAATATTAAAATGAATCATTTGGTGATTTACTAAGGATTGCAGTAGCCAGTTTGTGACATTATTTAACACCCAACGAAGCATGTCTTAACCCATTTTGCTCCTGTGTTGTTTGTAGATTAGACAAAGCTGACCCAGACACAGACCCTATGCTAATTTGTGCTGCTTGCATCAGTCATCAGAGAAATGAACTGCAACATCAGAAGATCACCTGCACAACTTTCCACTTCCGTTGTGTTTATACAGCAGTCGCACTCTAATTTTCCATTTAGTAAATCTGGCCCTAAGTATAGTATTATTGCTTATTTTTGCATTGAAATTGCTTATTTGATTCTCAGTGAAACGATCATATTCTTTCCAAGTTCTAAACATTCTTTCATCATGTGAGCCATCACATGCAAAATGAACCATACAGTTATAAAAATGCATTTCTATTCTACAAATATATTATATTTTATACATGAATTGTATATATAATACTTTTCTACAAACATGTACTGTTTACTTACAAATGAGAATTGACATTTTCTACTGTGTGCTGCAGTATAAATTTTTTGCAGTAAATGCTTACCTTCTGTTGAAATAGCTAAATATCTAAATAGCTAAAATAAAAAAATAAGTCACCTGAAATTTTATTAAAAAAAAAAAAAACATTTCCAAGATTGATTGCGGAGGTGAAAAAGACATCATAACATCAACAAAAAATAAATAAATAAAATAAAATCTTATTTTGGTGGTTTTGGCAAATTTACTGAAACTATGACTAGCCTTTGAAATGTGAATTAAATGTTTTGAATGAATTATTATTATTATTATTGATTTTGCAAACATTTGCGACATTTGCACTTTACACTCTTAAAAATAAGTTAAAAAAGGTACTTTATTGACATCTGTAGTTATTGAAGATGCTGTAAAGTGACATGAAAAAACTGTAACATCCATGAAATCTTTCTATTCCACTAAAGATTCATGGAAAAAGATTCTTCAGAATATTAATCTTCACATGGAACCTTTCCAATGGACAAAAGGTTCTTCATATTATTGAAATCTTTTTCACACTAGGTGTGAAATATGGTTCTTTGAAGAACCAAAAATGGTTCTGTATAGCATTGCATCCCTTTTGGAGCCTTTATTTTTAAGAGTGAGCAGAATGAGCCAAAACGACAACAAGACATTCGACAATACTTTTTGTCTCACTGTTATATAAATAAATGAGATTACTACCTGTGTGTTGAAGTGGTTGTCGTCTGTCTGCGTGAGTCCGGAGATCATGATGTCTCTCAGTATCTGCACTGTCATAGATGGCCACCGTCATCTCCACTCTTTCTCCTCTGTCCATTTCCACAGTCTCAGTCTGCATTATCACATATCATTTCAGATATCTCTGATCTATAAATGTTATATAATATAATGTGTGTACTCTGTCTGGCTTAGGTTGCACTGCTTTGCATTTCATGGAACTCCAATCAAAATGAAAGTGGTTGTGGTCAATGTGTGAATCATGTGACATTAAAGCTGCCAGGACAGGAAAGGGGGAGATGTAACACGAAACATAGATTTAAGAGGTCAAGCAATCATCATTTTATGTCTTTTCTCTAATGCAAAAGTGTGTGATTTCTGTACCATTAGTGTCACTCAAAGTGTTTACAGAAATGATTGTTTTCAAACATGTTTCCTCAAACAGTTGCCCCAGTCTTCCACTGGTTAGGAAACAAACTGCTCTGCCACCAAAATTTGATTTAATCCTAAATCAGCTTCACAAATGCTTCCTTATTCTCTGAATATATTAAATGGATAGTTCAAGGATGCAACTATCACTAGAGGAAGGCTAAAAGGTATTATGAATTACAAGCTGGTATTGAGGCCAAAAGCAACGGTTTGAAGTTAAAATGTCTTAAGGATTAATTTTTATTACAAACACACATTGTGAAGTACAATGTCAAGATAAGGAATAAAGAAAGTAACTTAGGCAACAAAAAGGTGATCTGAGAGTGTTGAGAGTGGAGTGAGTTTGATGTTTGATTTCATGTTCCCTTTGTTTTACTTCACACTGTCAGGTTTCCCTCTTCTACCATATTAATGTTTCGCTTTAAAGCACAGGAAGCAGCTCAGTTAACACATGCAACTTCACACCATGAAATTCACATTTATCAGGGAGATTAAATTACTGCTCTAAAGCTTTACAGCATCTTTGAAAATGTGCTAGAAATATCGTCCAGATTTTCCTTGAAACCCCAAGGTATAATTTGACACCTGCAGGCAATACTGAGGCCAACATTAGATCTGTGCCCACATACTGCAGCTGTTAAGAGAGGAACATGAAACACGTTTGCAGCAGACACCAGAAACATGCAGCAGCTTCACATGACCCTGTTCTACTGTTGTTCTTCCACTTATACATTCCTTATTGATTCATTAATCCACACAAAGCTCACATTCTGCTGTATTAACATTTGGGAAATATTTCATTCGCTGGGCATCTAAGACAGGCAGCAGTTTCCTGTCTTCTATTACACATTTCACTTCACAGCCCTGACAGAAAACAAATAAACAAACCAAAATAAATACAAAGGTGGTCTGTAGCCCACACACACACACTAGCAACTGCACACACAAAACCCACTTGTGCTGTCTCTACGGGCCATTTATATAAAAGAAACACCCTCTATTCTTTCGCTTTTTTTATTTTAAAGCCCCTCCCACTTGCTTCTGCTTTTTGTTTCCGCTCAACAGACATGTGTTTGCCCGCCTCATAATCTGTACTGTAGCGTGTTCAGTCTGTCTGCTTTTTAATATCTATTATGTGGTAATCTTCAGATTAGATATAATTCACATATTCATCAACTGCCCATTAGTGTTTTCTTACATTTGCATTCATTTAGCAGATAGACATTTTATCCAGAGGTATGAATGTAACACAAATTGTGAAATGTCTTTACAAATTAATGATTTTTCAATTTTTTTATGTAATGTTTTAATTTTTTTATGCTTTAATTTTTTTTTTATTACTATTACATAAGTGGTAAATATAAGCAGATAAAGTTCTGAACTCATTGTTTTCAACTTTTGTGGTTTAAATTTAATCTTGAAACACATACTGGATTTATATCTGATGTTTATGTTATTGATAATAACCACACTCTTTATTATGAAGATATTAGTCCATGCTGAGGACATCAGTCCCACTAATTACCGCAGATTAGCACAGTCTCTCCAATAATGATTATGTCCTTCCCAAAGCTTATTAGGGAGCTTAATCAGTATAGGTCTGTTTAGGGGCTGATGACCCTCCATATGCAGAATAAGCATTACTAATTTTTTTTTTTTTTTTTGGCAAAATGCCTAAAAGATGACTCATATATTGAAGTAATTAAATGCATTAAATAAATACAACCAAAATGCAATACTTAAATAAATGGGAAACTGAAATAGTTTTTTAAATGACCAAATATGTGAAAATATTTCTTGAAATGCTTATTACTTGAAATCTAAGGGGTTAATATTTTAGGTCATAATCTTTTTTTATACATGCATACTCTCAGTGAATTGTTCCTTAGTGTTGAGTCTGAGTATGCAACATAGAAACAAAACAAAACAAGAAAAGCAAGGAAAATCAGCTTTAAACATGCATTTCCTGTCAGTCACTTGCTTTGATTTTGAACTGACGGAGGACAATAAGGGACAAAGCAACTACCCTCATTCCTGTGTTAACAGGAAAACACCACACATGACGGAATGTTACAAACATTCCAGTTGAATTCATGAATTTTAACAGATGAGGCACAAACGAGAAATTCATTGTACATGTTTTATTCATAGAGTACTGCATAAAAGCATCATACAGCAGTTTTTTTTTCACATAAAAAATTCACTGGCACACATTTCATTAGTTCACACTTACACGCACTGTATCTCATCTGTCGAAGCTGCCACCTATTAATTGGACGTCCCTTTTCCCCGACAACATTTGTCAACTGCCATCTGTCTGTCTGAGTTCACCCCCCTCCATGTTTTCGTCTCACCCACCTCCCCCCAAAAGTCTTTAATCAATCTGCAACACTTCTTCTCAAGTAAGGCACCCCTCCCTCCCCTATCCTGACGGTTCAGATAAGACAGACTGGCCACCGTTCTTATCTCTGCCCCTTATGAACAAGTGCTTAAAGGACAAAAAAAATAAAATAAACAAGCAACCGAAAAACAACAAGATGGTAAAGAGCACTGTTAAATGCACTAATACAGTTTCAGAAGTACAGAGTCCATTAATTGCTCTCGAACCCCTCTGTGGACCACCCACCACCCTGCAGCTCCATGTAAGTCTATGATGCTCCAGAGGCAACTAAGAGAAAAGCAGAAAAGCCCTCGCTCGTTCTCCCCAACTCTGTCCCACACGTCTGGAGCACAGCTGTCAGTGGGGGTCTGCTCCGGTCTGCTTGTGGTCTCCAGTACAAACAGACTGCATCAAGTTCTTCATAACCAGAACGTTCTTCTTTACAGTTCACAGAGTACCAATGTTTAGTAACGGGACAAGGAAGCTGGTTCCTCATGTTCCCACAGTCAGATACAAAAGGAAAGTCTGCTTGTCCCCAACAACAACTGAGTTCTTGTGAAGGATGTAACAGTTGTTGACTTGTCTGCATCACCCTTCCACCCACCTCCTCACACCTTGGTAGCCAGCGACTGGGCCTCGGTCTTCTGTGAAGAAAGGGAGCTGGCGGGACTGGCGTGAAGGGCTTTCTTCAGGTTGAGGAGGCAGAGGCACTGGGAGCGGAAGCGGAGGTCGAAGAAGGCGTAGAGGATCGGGTTGAGGCAGCTGTTGACGTACGCCAGACAGGTTGCATAGGGATGAGCCAGAAGAAGGAGGTTTAGGAAGGTGCAGGAGTCAGGAGCAAGGTTCAGGTATGAAAGAGCATCCATGGTCTTCACGACGTGGAAGGGCATCCAGCAGGCAGCAAACACCACCACCAATGTGGTGATGATCTTGAGCAGACGGCGTTTGCGCTGGTCCTCCTTGCGCAGGCTGTTGAAGTGACGTGTGACGGTGCAGCCGATGAACCCGTAGCACACCATCATGGCCAGAAGGGGGATCAGAAAGCCGAGAGCAGTGGAGGAGATGCTGAGGCCGGCGATCCAAAAGGTCTCCTGGCCTGGTTTGCTCACCACCAGGCTGAAGTCCATGGCGCAGGAGGTGCGGTTGGTCTCGGCGTCGTACACCGTGGAGCGAAACAGAAGCGTCGGTGCAGCCAGCACACCTGAGAGGATCCAGATGGCGGCCAGCGAGGCCTGCATGTGTCCTCTGGTCCGCAGCTGAGTGCTGGTGAGGGAGTGAACGATGGCCATGTAGCGGTCCAGGCTCAGGCAGGTGAGGCAGAAGACACTGGCGTACATGTTGAGCAACACCACGTAGCTGCTGATCTTGCAGAGGGCCACGCCAAAGGGCCAGTGGTATCCCAGGGCGGTGTACACAGCCCACAGTGGCAGGGTCACCACAAAGGTCAGGTCAGCAAGAGCCAGGTTTCCAATGTAGATGTCCGCAGCTCTCCGTTTGGACTGGGACCTCCATACAGTGAAGATGACCACACCATTCCCAGTGAGGCCCAGGATGAAGATGAGCATGTAGAGCACAGGAATCAGTGAATATGACGGTTCCCACTCGTCAAAATCACACATTGAGTTGTTTAATGTCTCGTCGTAGTCATCTTGGCTATAGTCAGCAGTCATGTTGTCAATGGCATTCATTCCTCCAAGGATTTTTCTGTGTTTAAAGTATCGGTGATTTGAATGATCACGGAGAAGTCAGCTTGTGATGTGTTCAGGTCAGAATGTGCTTTCAGCTGGACAAACTGTGGCTTTTAAACCCTCAGGATCTCACACTCTCCTCCCTTGGCCATGACCACGCCCCCTGTCCCGGAGACCCCGCCCCTTAACTCGAGCTCAGCACTGCAGCTCCTCGGGAAAACCCCAGCGCTCTAGAGAACGAAATATAAAAATAACAAATAAACACAAATATTTTACAATCAGAACTGCTGATAAACAGAACTTACATTCAGAACGGGCATCACAATCGCAAATCACTTCTGTAAATAATGCTGCAAAGGTCTTGAAAGAGCCCAGCTTTACAGTTTTATTTATTTATTTATTTATTTATTATTTATTTATCGCGAATAAACAATACTACTGTAAACACGAGGCATAGGTTTAACTTTTCGGGGGTTTTACTACTTTTGAAATTAAACATGAAACGTCTCGATCTGACATGTCAGGACCTGTTTTTTTGTCCTGTCCGAATAAATTGATTTTTAATGGACGGATGCGAAGGTGTGAACAACTGTCTATTAGTTGGACGATTCGAGGGCTCTAATTTCCATCCCAATGCGTTTGACGTGCTGCTCCCACGGACTTGCCCGAGCAAGATCTCATATGTCCAAGTTCATCCGACAAATGATTATGCAGCATCAACAATGCATGTCATAAACGTTCAAGTTTAAGAACTCTTACGGGTTTAATGCAGTGTTCATGCTGAAAATTACGCGCCGTATAGCCCATAACTTATTGTAGGATAACTAAATGCTCAGCCTCCGCGTTTTCCATCGAATTATTTTCAAAAAATGTTTAATATATTTTTAAACATTCAGAAAGAAATAATACACTGACAGAGTGTCAAATAATCAAATAATAAAGCGAATGTAGACAGAATAGCCTACTGAAAGTAACTTATACATATGTTGTGCTGACCAAACAATAATATATATAGTATATAATAGCCTATAACCTAAAATAATAAATAAATAATTAAATAAATAAATAGCCTAACTTATAAATACTTGAAACCTTACCATAAGTTTATAGAATTAAAAACATAAAAATCAACTCTTCAGCTACATTAAGTTCATTGCATATTTTAAATATTCAAAGATATACAATTTATCTTTTCAACAATAAATAAATAAATAATAAATATTGAACAATGAGAACAATATCTATCTACCATTTATTTATTTATTTGTAAATATATATATATATATATATATATATATACACAACCCGAATTCCGGAAAAGTTGGGACGTTTTTTAAATTTTAATAAAATGAAAACTAAAGGAATTTCAAATCACGTGAGCCAATATTTTATTCACAATAGAACATAGATAACGTAGCAAATGTTAAAACTGAGAAATATTACACTTTTATCCACTTAATTAGCTCATTTAAAATTTAATGCCTGCTACAGGTCTCAAAAAAGTTGGCACGGGGGCAACAAATGGCTAAAAAAGCAAGCAGTTTTGAAAAGATTCAGCTGGGAGAACATCTAGTGATTAATTAAGTTAATTGATATCAGGTCTGTAACATGATTAGCTATAAAAGCTTTGTCTTAGAGAAGCAGAGTCTCTCAGAAGTAAAGATGGGCAGAGGCTCTCCAATCTGTGAAAGACTGCGTAAAAAAATTGTGGAAAACTTTAAAAACAATGTTCCTCAACGTCAAATTGCAAAGGCTTTGCAAATCTCATCATCTACAGTGCATAACATCATCAAAAGATTCAGAGAAACTGGAGAAATCTCTGTGCGTAAGGGACAAGGCCGGAGACCTTTATTGGATGCCCGTGGTCTTCGGGCTCTCAGACGACACTGCATCACTCATCGGCATGATTGTGTCAATGACATTACTAAATGGGCCCAGGAATACTTTCAGAAACCACTGTCGGTAAACACAATCCGCCGTGCCATCAGCAGATGCCAACTAAAGCTCTATCATGCAAAAAGGAAGCCATATGTGAACATGGTCCAGAAGCGCCGTCGTGTCCTGTGGGCCAAGGCTCATTTAAAATGGACTATTTCAAAGTGGAATAGTGTTTTATGGTCAGACGAGTCCAAATTTGACATTCTTGTTGGAAATCACGGACGCCGTGTCCTCCAGGCTAAAGAGGAGGGAGACCTTCCAGCATGTTATCAGCGTTCAGTTCAAAAGCCAGCATCTCTGATGGTATGGGGGTGCATAAGTGCATACGGTATGGGCAGCTTGCATGTTTTGGAAGGCTCTGTGAATGCTGAAAGGTATATAAAGGTTTTAGAGCAACATATGCTTCCCTCCAAACAACGTCTATTTCAGGGAAGGCCTTGTTTATTTCAGCAGGACAACGCAAAACCACATACTGCAGCTATAACAACAGCATGGCTTCGTCGTAGAAGAGTCCGGGTGCTAACCTGGCCTGCCTGCAGTCCAGATCTTTCACCTATAGAGAACATTTGGGGCATCATTAAATGAAAAATACGTCAAAGACGACCACGAACTCTTCAGCAGCTGGAAATCTATATAAGGCAAGAATGGGACCAAATTCCAACAGCAAAACTCCAGCAACTCAATGCCTCAATGCCCAGACGTCTTCAAACTGTTTTGAAAAGAAAAGGAGATGCTACACCATGGTAAACATGCCCCGTCCCAACTATTTTGAGATCTGTAGCAGAAATCAAAATTGAAATGAGCTCATTTTGTGCATAAAATTGTAAACTTTCTCAGTTTAAACATTTGCTATGTTATCTATGTTCTATTGTGAATAAAATATTGGCTCATGTGATTTGAAAGTCTTTTAGTTTTCATTTTTATTAAAATTTAAAAAATGTCCCAACTTTTCCGGAATTCGGGTTGTATATATATATATATATATTGATAGCCTGAATGCACTGTAAGTCATTTTGGATAAAAGCGTCTGCTTAATGCATACATTTTATTTAAATTTTATTTAACTTTAAAAGTACCCAGTTCCAGAAAATCAGTCAGAATGTAGTTGTTACACAATCTAAAATAGCATCCTACCCACTTCAAGTACTTATGCAAGATGCAGTCTAAATATAACATGGCGTATGACTGCATCATATCTAAAAATTTATACACTGTAAAAAATACTGGGTTGTTTCAACCCAACTTTAACTTTTGGGTTAAAAATTTAATTACAAAATTTAGTCCATATTTGACCCAAAGTTGGTTTGAAACAACCCAGCATTTTTAGAGTGTCAGCAGCCTATTTCATTAAAAATTAAAATGGGGGTTTAAAAAAAAACTGCAGGGGAATAATGATTTAAATGTATAATCAGAGACCAACAAGAGAAAGAGATCAGCTAGAATATTGTGAATGGCAACAACAACAGCAGAGAGGTGAGGTTTATTTCACAGCGGAAATCCCAGTGTAAACGGCAGTATCAGCCAGAGCATATGGCTCAGCAGTATTACTGTCTCAGAGGGAAGCAGCAGACGGGAGGTTTCACTCGGCACCCTTCCTCGTCTCTCAGCGATGAGGCGTCAGTGGCGCCGAGGACCTGACCCGCTCAGACACAACTGTCCCTCCTTGACCTGATCCTACACACACACACACACACACACACACACACACGTGCACTGGCACGGGAGCTTTTGTAAGTTCAAGAGTTGTGACATCATTAAAATGACTCATCATGGTTGTTGGATGTCGAAATCTCTAAAACTCCCTTGGAACACTGTGCACAAGCTCTTTTTGGTAATTCTGAGTAAGAATTAAATTTAGATTTATAGTGCCTATCATTACAGAAACACCCATCACTTTTCAAAGGAAAGGCTCCAAATTGGTGTTTTCACATAGATCAACTATTTTTGGTTCCTCGATGAAACTTTCAGTGAAGTTAGTAAGAGTTACTAAATTGGAATAATTTCCACTGTAAAGAACTGTAAAGATTCCTTTGATGTTAAAGGTTCCTCATGGATACTTTGATTCCAATAAGGAATATTTACTTTTAACAGCCTACAGTTAATTTTTAAATATACTTTATTAAAAAGATCACTGCTAAAACTAGTGTTATCTCAAGCTAAATCACCGATCATGCGCTCCCCATCCAAATGCACACATCACAGGTGGCACTGGACTTATCTCCCCTTGATTTTAACAGGATAGATATGATAATGTGACAAATGGTATAGATAGATATGCAAATGCCTGACAAAAGCAACTGGGGGTCTAACAACTGCCAAACTGTTTATTCCACAGCAATTACATTTATTTCTGTAAATCTCAAGTGTGCTCTATCCAAAATAAAGTATCTCATATCTGTTTCTAAATGCTGCAGTGTTGTTTAAATGTTAAATGATGGGACTGAACCTGTTATTAGGATCCGTGGGCTTCGTTTTTGACACATGACAGAGTTTGATGTGGTATTTGCATGCACAAACCATAGAGGGAATGAATAGCAATCACAGTGTTAGACCACACACACACACACACACACACACACACACACACACACACAGGCAGAGTGACAGAGCTCTCCGAGCAGCTGGATTCAGCGAAGCCTCTTTGATCCGCTGTGCCTAACCTTGGCCATGGATAATAAGTGGCTGTGTTTTAAGAAGTTAACAGACTCAATGTGCTCTGCAAATGGACTGCTTAATTAGAACAAATATGTTCAAGGCATCTGTGTGAGAGCTGCACAGATTTAGGTGTGTATGTTTATGTTTTAGACAACTGAGAAAACACATAGACCTCCTGACAAAGCAGAACAATTGTGCTTATTTACTTTTCAGCCAAATTAAATCTTAAAAAGACAGCAGTTGTCGACCATCAACAATTATAGAATTGTTTTTTTCCCCATGAAATCAATTTGTTTGAATGAATGAATAAATGAATGAATGAATGAACGAAATGGATAGAAGCATCACACTGCAAGAAACCACATACATTAACATGGTGCAATTTTATTTTATTTCTTAATCAATTGCTTTTAAGTGACAGTGCATATTTGTTTGTAAATTATTTATACTATATGATTTAAAGTATATTTTATTTGATTTATTATACACCCACACACACACACAACCGTTTTACTAATAACAATACTACATAAAAATGATTTATAATAATACATTTCATACAAGAAATCAGAGTTTTACTATTCTATTGTGACAATAGAAAAAATATTAAGCTGCTGTGTCTCAAAATAGAGCACAACTCTGTCATACCAAATATCATTGCTTTTATGCATTAGTGAATCATTTTCTTGTTCATATGCTACTAATAATTTTAGCTGCCACAAATGACATATTTAAAGCAAAACATCAAACTGGTGCTTTACATTTATTTGAAATATAATTATTTCAATTAATAATGAATAAATAAATGCATACATAAAAAATTAAATAAAAAAGATTTTCAACTATAGATATTAGATATAAGTTTACTACATATTTTAAGGAAATAATTTCAGAGTTATTCAATTTGACCTAAATTAGATAAATAAATATCCAAACAAATAAATACTGCACAGGGCACTTAATTTTGTGAAACTTTTTTTGTCAGCAAAAAAAGCATAAAAAAAAAATATTTTGTTTGTTTGTTTGAATATTTACATTTTCTGGATATGAAAGAAAAAAAGGGGAAAAAATTCATTTTTAGACCTCCTTTTGGTCTAAGTCTTTCCATTAAAGGAATGCAATCGTTCCATCTTTCTAACAAGACACGATGGAATCAGCAAAGTGCATCTAGTTTGATAAATGTGCCAAAAGTTTGCGTTCGTGCATTTCTTGTATGTTTCCCGCTGTGTTTCTCGTCATGTGACTGGCACGATAAACCGAGTGTGAGGAGGGTCTCCGGACTGTTTGATGTCTGATGGTCTACAGCCCTCCTGTGTCATGTGACAGCTGGGTCTCTCAGGTGTTGATATGCTCTGACCCGCATCTCTGGCATCACACACAAAGATTAGACTCAGAAAAGAGCTTAATTGATTTGCCTGTTGTTTCTGAATCTTAAATGTTGAGTAATAGCACATAGAGGCATTTGTAAATGCATAAGCGCTTCCTCTTCACATGGAAAGGTGTGGCAGTCTTTTACGGCACCCCACCCCTGCTTCATTGACAGATTCTAACAAGAGTTTCCGACTCATTGACACCAAGTCGCTGAGCACCAGGGACGGGACAATGAACGAGTTCACACCTTGGAGCCATCGCATGGCCACTTCTTTTCACCCCTTGAGCATAACTTCGGCCTGGAAGTGTATTGAAGGCGCGGATGTTTGTTTTAAATAGGTTTCAGCTACAGTTTTAGCCAAAACCTGAAATGCATGGAAATGCGATTAGCAAGGGCTCGGGATGGTTTGAAAACAGGATCGTGAGATCAAGAGTGTGGACAACATCCGTCTGCTCTTCCTGGAGACAGCAAGGAAGCCAATTATACGGCCAAACATCCCAGGTTACTCAAAGCCCCTTCCTGTCTCTCTTGTCCTGCCATGACCCTAAACAATAATCATCCAAACAAGACACTTGATCCATATCTATTCTCTGTCACAAATGAAGGTCCTCCAATTATCAAAAGCATTTGGGAAGCTACTTTAAATGATAAGTGGGAAGCTAGTTTGAAAGAAGCTAGTCAATCTACCCATTTTAAAATGCAGTGAGTTTATCTTGAAACCGAGTGCAACAGTAGTGTCTCAAAAGTAACAATTCCTTTCATTTTCTCTATGTGGGAATTGATTTTTAACAATAACTTATAAACTGTTAACAGACCAAAGTACTGTGAACTGCAAAATTCGTAATCAGTGTTATTTGCTATTGTTAAAGCCATCAGCCCTACATTATTTCATTTTTTTTTTGTATTTTAAATAATTGTGTGTAACAGCAATCCTGCAAAACTACAATACCCGTGATTCTGCAGATAAATCTCCACCAATCAGAAATGCAACATGCAAATCACAACAAAAAAAGTTAATTAGCCCTGCCCACTCCCATGAAGCATTTTAAATGCTGATTTAAATATTTTTGCATGTGTGTATATAGGCCTATATTTGTTATCTATTATTTCTATATCTTGTTCCTTTGTCTTTTTGCCTGAATTTCAAATACTTTTAGTTTCAAACCACAGTTTGTATTGTTGTGAATCACCTCATAGCTGGTCAATTTGGTTCAAAACCAATATATAAGTGCCGGTGAAAAATGTTGGTAAACAGTTGATGAGAGCCATTTACTATTATGGGATACTGTGGAAGTTTGGAACTGTTTGAAAAACCACTTCACTAAATGAATCATAGAGGGAGAAAGAAGTCATTCTAGCATTTGGTTATTGACTTGCACGACTGTAAAGTGCACAAAATAAACCATCACAAAGTAGCATTTTGCCATGTTAGCTACTTGTCGAAAACAATATCATGCAACTGGAAAATGTAGTAGTGTTACAACTTTGAGTTTTTCAACCATACAAGCTCCCTGATCCCATAAGTGATGAGTTCATGGAGTCAGACTTCCCTATAGAAAGTTAATGTGGTTCAGTATTTTCTCTCCTAAGGAGCTCCATTTGTGAGTGTTTTATCTGGTGAGAGTTTCCTCACCGCGCTTGGGATCAAAAATCTAGATAAGCATTTGCCCCACCGCTCTGTGAGTTTGTATTTAACGACCTGTTGAAAACCTCGGATGCTAATCAGGCAGACATAACACCAGCACGTTTAGACGTTCAAGACGGCTGGCCTTCTTTCCACATGTTCCCCAGCAGTGCTGATTTACAGAGCAGCCAGGACATGCTATTGTCCGGCCCAATTAAATGAGCTGAAAGATGAGATCCGCATGGTAGCTGGTGTTGTTAGCAGTTAGCGGCTAGCAATAGGCTGTGTTTACTTAACTCTCTCTTATCTCCTGCCCCCAGAGAGCAGCGGTGTCATGGATCTCTCAAGAAAGCCGAGTGTCTTTTGTCCCTGCGGTGTATCTCTGTGCCTTGGTTTCCTCCGCTTTTTATGCTGTTATATATTTCCATGTGCAAAAGCGCCACGCCACATTAAAGTGTAGGAAGTTAGCACTCAGTCCTGAGCTTTGATTTAATCTCAGCCTGTTTTAAAATTAGACATTGCATTGAAGTGCGTCCAAACGTGTGGCGTCTCAATTTTCACCCTCTTAATGGCTCAAGTGAAACACTCAGTGGCCAAACACAGGCTTTGACAGGAAAAGCCATATCGAGTAGTACATGTGGCGACTCTGACTGCTGCAAACGTATCCGGCCTGGGTTTGTGGGGGACTCCTAATAGGGTCATTTGACCTTAGAAATCACTCTTGTATTGCTCTTTTGTGATGGCCATTGTTTGGAAGAGGAAAGGTTGCTTCTGATGTAAATATCTGGCACATATTAGCAGGGATGTCCTCATCCATTGTTGCTACGCTAAATTTGAGGGTCATTCAGGGCAAACAGCCCTGCAATGTCCCAGTAATTATTTACCATTAGTATATTTGTTCTTTATTTATGACTTCTATTTGATTTGTTGTTGTTGTTGTTTTTTCCCAAAATAAATTATGATTTTTATTCAGCTAGGAGGCATTAAACTGAATTATTAGATTCCTTTTTTAAATAAGTGATGTTGTATTGAACTCTTTGATTATTCAGCAAAGAATCCTAGAAAAAAAATGCATTATGGTTTCCACAAAAAAATAAAGCGGCCCTAAAAAAGAAAGCTTTTTTTAAATTGTAGCAATATATCACAATATTACCATATACTGTATAGGGCATGATGTAAATAATTTAATTGTAGTAATCTCATTCAGTTAAGTTTAGAAATTAAGCACATTATATATACATTTTTCAAATGGCAGTGTTGAACCAAAATACTATCTCTAATATATAATATATAATATATCTCTATTTGAACAATGTGGTAAAATATGTTTAGGGAATGTCCCAAACTAAATGGAATGAACAAAATATTTTTATACCAACCAAATAACCCATTTAAATGTAATGGTGATAAACTGGCACATTCAGATCAGCTGATATTCCAATGAAAACAAACATTCATTATTTGAATTAATGTTTCGTCTGATTAAGATCATCCTTTTTCTTGTATCAGGACACACATAGCACACAAATGCCACTGTCTCTGAAAATTGACCCCTGAAATAGCTCCTGATGCTTGGGCACACAAAAACAGGGGCACAAATTTCCACAGCAGTTATCCTCATTTAGACACAGCACATCACAATGGCTCCCAAGACACTTACGAGAATAAGTCTGACCAGCACAGGTTACGCTGATGATCACAGTGGCACAAAACAGACACAGTGACTTATGGGCTGTCACAGGAAAGGGCCTGTCAGGATGTGGACTGCGTTTGTGTTGGCCCTCTGAGACTGGAGGACAGTCTTGTTTTGTAAGCTGCAAGTCTTCAGATTATTGATAAAGCTCTTCCTGAACCAGTAAATGTGGAAGAGACAATAGGTTGGACTGAACGAGTGGGGAAGAGTACAATTAAGAAGATTCTACTCACCATTTACTTCAATAGAGTATGGTTTCAGCATATTGATAAACTATTTATTTTTATTTTCTAAACTCTTTTATTCATTCATTCATTTATTCAGAATGTTTTTTGTCACTGAGATTTCTACAGCTTTGCTGTAATGTTGAATTAATTTTTTTTTTATTGAGCTCATTGCAATGCATTATGGGATTGGTTTCTCCGCAAAGGATACATGCAGTATTTGACTAAAAGGTTGCTAGAGACCTTACTTTCTTTGGAACACCATAAATGCCTTAAAAGGGTCCTTTAAAATAAACAAAAAAGAATGTTAAATGTAGATGAGTTTGTTTCTTTATGGGAACAGATTTGGAGAAACGCATTAAATCACTTGTTCACCAGTGGATCCTAACAGCTGATAAAAACATCAGAATAATCTGAAAGTAATGCCCCACCACTCCACATCAGTTAATGTCTTGTGAAGTAAAAAGTTTTGAGTTTGTGTGTTTGTACTCTCATTCTGATGGCACCCATTCACTGCAGAGGATCCACTGGTGAACAAGTGATGTAATGATACATTTCTCCAAATCTGTTCAGATTCATTTAATCTCAATTAACAGCATTTGTGGCATAACAGTTACCACAAAAAACCTATTCATCCCTAGTTTTCTTTCTTTCTTTCTTTCTTTTAAACAAAACCAAAAATCGAATTAATGATAAGGCACAATAGAAGTGAATGGGGCCTATTTTTGGAGGACCAAAAAGAAATGAGGATTTAAAAGTCTGTCATTTTATAAAGCACATTAGTTTTTGTCTGTTAAAATTTAAGCTATAAAGTTCATGTTCTTTACATTTTAACCGCGATTTATGTCTGAAATGGGATAAAACGTCACGCAGAAAAGGTAAGTAAACAATCTTTCCACACTAAAATCATGTTAACATATCATCAAATAGATGTTCAAATCAGCTTAACTGATCTTTGCTAAAGAAGATGTGTATCCTTACACATATGCTATATAGCGTTCAAACGGTTCACATGATGAAGGTGGGGTTCACAGCAGCTGGAACACAATAAACCATTGTCCACAAAAATCAGACTCGCTTGCCATATGGTTTTGAAATCAATCTACACCAAAATGTGCTCTTAAGTGGCTGCCCATTGTGCATGACATCAGTGTCCTCTCATCCATCCTACTCACTGTCAGGACACACACACACACACACATGCATCTCTGACACACAGATGTATGACATCATTACCTCATTATTGTTCACTTCCAAACTCTAGAGGCACATGGAGTGTGCAAGGTCTTTGCATTTCAAAGGGTTTGTCATTGTAAAATTAAATGGGGTAACTCACCCAGAAAGGAAAATAATGTCATTATTCACTCACCTTCATGTTTATTTATGGAACAAAAATGTACAAATATGAAGATACATTTATTTTTTCCTTGTGATGTGAATGTGAAGAATTTCAAACTTCGAATTTCAAACTTTTAGAATTTCAAACTTGAACGAAGAAGTAGACACCAATCTTTTCTTTCATTGAGATGTACATTAGAGTGAAAGAGATCAAAAAAGCAAAAAATGTAGGGTGATTTGGAGATGTGGGCGGGGCACTTGCAGTCGATTGTGGAGGGGCGGGGTTTATGTTGACCAAATGATTGGAGAGACTCATCAGAGAGAAGACTGTAGTTTTCACCAGTAGATCAAGACATTTTGATAAAAAATTAAAACGTATACATAAACGAATAAATCTAATTAAAGTTAATAAGATGCATTTAGAACACAGATCTTTCATTTTATGCCAACTTTAAATTCTTATATCTTACTCGCTGTCAGATGAAAGATAATTTCTACATCTACAATCATTCCAACTGATGTCAAAATTTGATTCAAACATCAATATTATTCACATAACGATGCCCTGTTTGATTTTAAAACTGCAGCAGAGGAAAGATTATCAGTTAATAGTATTTTATATTCAACCTGTGCCTCACATTAAGGGTTTCAAACAATATGAGGTAAATAATAATAGATTTTCTCAGTTAAATATTATTTAATAACAGGTTTTTATTGTAAAATAAGTACAAATGTAATTTCTTTCTGTGATGCGAAGCTGAATTTTCAGCATCATTATTCCAGTCTCACATGATCCTTCAGAAATCATTCTTAAATGTAGATTTGCCTTTCAAGAAACATTTATTATTATCAATGTTGAAAACAGTTGTTGTGCTTCATATTTTTGGGATATATTTTCTGGGATATATTTTCCCCAATTCAATTTCTTGATCAAATGAAATATATCGACTTTTCATAAAATCTGATATGCAGTATTTCAGTTTACAAAAATTTAATTTTTAGCATTTATGTTGTGTGTTAGTTGGAAAAAAAGTCAGCTTTTTAAAAAAATCTAAGGACTGTGAGAAGATGCAGAAGTCCAGTCTGTCCAGACGAGGCAGACGGAGGAAACTCTTATCATAGCCCCCGTGTCAGCTTTTCTCATATCATCTTCAGTGTGTGCATGTCTGTCTGTTTCTAAGCTTTTTGCCCACTTATACCCATTTAAACACAATCACCCCAATCAGCCTCACTAATTTGTGTGTGTGTGTGTATCCTGTATCTGCATCCATGGCTTCCTCACTAAGGAGAGAGGGTTTCAGGGACGGGAAGATAGGAGACGGTAGAGACATGAAGCAACAATGGCAGGAAGAGCGCCCAGATCAAACCGAGATAAAGGCAAAAAACATTCCTCAAATAAACACTAAACACACTCTTTTAACACGCTCAAATGGCTGGGAAGAGTCCCTCAGCATGTCCTCTCATTTGAATGGAGATTTGGAGGTTTTATTGGGCAAAGAATGATTGTGTGAAAGATCATAAAAGCAGGAATTAAGTAACATTTACGTAATACAATTAATTCAGAAATACAAAATGGAATAAAAAAAATGGCCCGTTTAAAGCAGGTTTTGCAAGTCTGCAGTCAGCACAGCTAATACAGGCAATGCTAATATTCTCACAGAGAGCATAGCACAGGAGGCTATCATTCTGTCCACAACTAATTCAGTTAGGCCAACTGTGACTGCAAGGCCAAAAACAGGCCACTGACACAGATACAATTTTTGCACAACCTCCTGCCGAGACTAAACTAGACTTATTTCGACAAACAAAATGATAAAGTCTGCAGACACGCACCCACAGACGTGCCCGTAGAGCTGTAAATAATAAACAGTGAGCAGCGAGGTCGAGCGAGCGAGTTGTTGATCCCGGAGTCATCCTGTAGCAGGAGTAAACAGCCCAATTCCTCTTCCTGCCCTCTGTACACAGTAAAAGCATCTGTTTGACCTCTGACCCTGACCTGACAGAACCAGCTTCCTGACCTGCACCGAATACTGGATGTGTCCATGCCAACGGCCATCATCTGGACTGAAAAAACACTGCTACACACACACAACACACAAGCTCAGTGGACAGTACACTGTTTTAATGTTTTAAACAAACATGAATCAACTTTACTTTCCATTGTTAAATGGATTCGAACTTAAATGACATTTAAGTATACTTGACTCATACTTACAAAAAGTCTAAATATGTTTGAGCTGTACTTGTGCTCCTAGAATCCGTGTTTTCATTGTTATACAGTAGAGGGTGCTAGTATACATCTTCTGTACATCTTCACAAGTAAAGAAGAAAAAGAAACACCAGATACTAACACATGTAACACAATCATCTGTTATGGAATAAAATGTTGACCGATGAAGAGGTAATAATTACAGTCAAGCTTTGAGGTGTTGATCGACTCTTTTGATTATCATTCTGAATCCAATTCATAGTCTATTTTCAGTTTTTTGTTCAAAATGTTATTTTTTTATTAAACTTACACACATTAAAGTGTTTAAAAAAATAATGCACAAAGCTAGAATAAAAAGTTTTTGTTTACAAGCAGATACCCTGTTCTTTCTTAGTTGTGTACCCAAAGTTTGCTACTGTTATACTTAAAGTATACTTTTATACACTAGAAAGTGGGCCAATTTAGTCCCAAGGACTATTGAAACAGTACACTTACAAGTATACTACTAGAACACTGATATTTGTACACTTGCTACATAAAGTATACTTAAAATATACTTGAACTTTACTTAAGTATACTTAATAAAATAATCTTGAAGTATACTACTTTTTGGTAAGGGATTACAAGCACAGAGTAATAATGGAGGGGAAAGACAAATTTTCTTTTGTTTTATTTAATGGAAAGATTGTCTGTAAAAATGTATATATAAGGGAATGTCACACTGCATCAGGTTTTCTTTTGAATGATATTTCAGTTTAGTTACAGTTACTGTGCTGGAAAACAGCTATAACAACAGTTCATTAAATGTGCACTCCGACCTTTTGTGACAACATGCCCCAATATGAGTGTTTCAGCAAAATAAAACTGAATTACGAAAAACAAAACAATATATTTTCGAAAAAGCATTTATACTGTTAAAAAAAGCATAAGAAATCTCTTACACTCAATTTTTGTCCAATCAAAAACAAAGTAAAAACAGTAATATTGTGAATTATTATTACAATTTATTTTAGCTGTAATTGTAAAAAGTAAATGTAATGTATCCAGTATTCAGTGTCACGCGATCCTTCAGAAATCACTCTAATATGATGATTTGTTGATATATCATGTCAAAAACACAAATGAATTTAGGGCTATTACTCTTCATATATCACAGTAATGTGCATGGGAGCCGTCTTAGAAAATACTACTCATTCTGGGAAAATGTCTCAGTGTGAATGATTTTAAAATAGCTTTCAATGACCCTGACTAAAGCGCTTTTGAGGACTGTTTTAACTCATTTCAGGTTTAATCGGCCAAACATATGTCTCCTATGAAATCATCTGCAAATACACACAACAACACAGCTTAAAAACTGAACAACTTAGGATGTCCATCTGGTCATTATCCTTTGCAAATTTTGAGACATATGTAAATCGCAGTTGTTATGTATTTTTCATGGGCTGTATGGGTGAGGTCTGGGACACCGGTGAGATTTGATGCCCTCCATTCCAGAAATAATTGACAGAATTTGAATTTTTAGTGAAGTAATCTTTTGACAAGGTGGTTTCTTGTAAAATGACGGTAAGCATGACAGGAAAAGAGTGCCAGTGGCTGAGCAGAGGAGAAAACAGCAACAAAAGTAAGGGGTACAAAAGGAGGAAGAAATGGAAAAGCCACACAGGGGTTCCGTACGATCTGACATCCGCTACACCTCATGCAGGAGAGGGGGTTTTCGTCTTAAGCGCTCATAAATAATCACAGCGTTTCCTACAGGATGGTTTATGAGCTTTCCCCACCATTCTCAAGTCCCCAGATTGATTTCCAGAGGGATGTCTCAATGTAACGTGTATTTCATGTCTGTCATTTGTGAAACCCAAGGTTCATTCTGCCAATTTAACCAACGTGCAGTGAGAAAGGGGCTTCAGATGCAGTTTAAACAGTAGCAGTTTTTAACTCAAAAACTTAACTTTAAGGTTTTTTTAACCAATTGGCATCATGCCTCAAATTTTTTGTGGCACTATTCAAAAACGTTTTCATCTATCAACACGAAATCCATAACTTTTTGTCAGCACAGTCTGAAGAAGATCTGACTCGATTTTGGTGAAAATCGGACCAACAGTTGAGGAGAAGGGAAAAAAAAAAGGTCTTCAACATAAATCAAAATGGTGGCCAGGAAGTTCAACCGACTATGTCAAAATTGGTATCTATGTTCTTTTATTTCAAGTGCATTAATGTGTGCTTTCATTACAATAGGCCAGTTTAATCAAATGTTATTAGCATTTTTGTATATTTCTTTATAACTTGTGGCCACAAGGTGGCGCTGTCCCAAAGTGTTTGAGTACTGTCAGAGCATGGTGCTGAAGACACATACCGAGTTCATAATGATACGGCAAAATTTATTTACAACAGAATTGAGAATGGCCGATGATCAAAATGTCTGACATGGAAAATGTTGAAAAATAGGGCATGGTTGAACTCGGCATGTTCCACCGAAACTAAAGAGACTAGTTTTATGATTTTTGCCCAAAATATTCAAAAGTTATAAGCAATTTTTTTCATATCTCCTGACCAGTAGGTGGCGCTGCTTTGAAACAGGTGCAGGTAGCTTCAGGTCATGCTTGTTATAACACAGACCAAGTTTGGTGTCAATATGCCAAACCATTCTGCAGATATAGCCTCACATACATTTTTGCGTGTTTTTCGTCAAATTCGTTCATGCGATATTAGAGAAAATGAAAATGATCTGAGCCAAATTTGTTGAAAATCAGATAAACCATCCATGACCAGTTTTAAAAAGTAGCTTTTTCAAACTATTAAATATAGCCTATAACCTTACGATTTTTTTTAATTTTGGTGTTCATTCGAACCAAGGTCATGAACCAAGGATTCAGAGGAGCAATACTTGTTCTTCTAGACCTTATGGGTCAAAAATTATTAGCATTAACATGAGTGAAATTTTGGACAAGTGGTGGCGCTAGAGAGTTTGAAATAGAGACACCAAATTTGCTGAGGTTAATGTTGAGACTGTGCTCTATCTGTGTGCCAAATTTCATAACTTTCCCCCAAGCGATTCTATGGGTTGCCATAGACTCAAGAGCAGAAGAAACAGAATAAGAAGAAAGAGAGGTGGAGATAGAGACCAGAGATTATTAAAGAGGCTTAGTGGATTCTAGTATGTAAATCTTTATACCCTAAACGTATGAAACAGTGTGACCCTAATCCAGAAACAGGGGAACATGAGAACTGAAGAAAGCAACCCGTTGTTTGCTCATGTTGGTCTAGTTTTTGATTCACTAAAATTATGCTATTTTTTGCAGTGTTGAGTTTATGTAATAGAATGTAGTTAGAGCTTCTCCAGTCTGGATTTAATTCAGTACCTGACTAGCATATATATATATATATATATATATATATATATATATATATATATATATATATATATATATATATAAATAAAGATTCATTTGATTTTTAAAAGCCATTTTTTTATAGCTAAAATAACTGGAATTTGATCACATTTAGAAGCCTTGAGAATTTAGGTTATAAACAGTCTTAAAATAAGAAAAAAACAAATTGAGGGTTTTTTGAGCCGTTATTGGCTTCATTTGAGGTTTGACTCTGTTTGTATGACTCTGGTGCATCCGCTGATGGGAGGGGTTCTGGGAAACACTGGAGAGCGATGAGGAGCGCGCCAGCACCTTTGACATGCAAATCTCAGAGCTCAGAGCTGAAGAAGCGAGGACAACAGGTGTCCCGTCCACACGGCCACAGTAGCCTCTTTCACCTCTCCTCATCCCTAATTCCTTCTCAGCCGTCCCTCCGGACCCTGCCTGACTCACTAATGACAGCCGCAAAGAATCAGCCGACACAGAATCTGAGAGTATCAAATTTATTTAATCATGAAAAACCTGTTTGTTTGTTTTTTCAGTGGTTTTTGCTCAAGTTTTCATTTGCATACAAGAGGATGTAACAATTTTAATGTGAATAAAAAAGGTTGAATAAAATCTATAGTAACTTCATTTCTTATCAAAGTGACATGGTTTGGCCTGTATTAAAATTAATTCAGAAACACAATTCTACTAAACTGCACTGCAACGTTCCCTTGTAAAGTAAATCTTTGAACAACTCCAATTAAACCATAAAATGCCATTGATAAAATTACGATTTTTTACTTCTCACATGAAAAATGTAACATAGCTTTATTACAGCATTTTTTTTTTTTTGGATTAAATCTTTACAAATATACCTTCTCAAGCTTAATGTAATATCCCACAAGAAAACTGAACCTAATTCTTAAAGGTTTGATAAATATGACACCTGGATCATCAGAGTATGCATCCTAAGTATCTGTTTGTGGTTCATTATAGTGAAATATTCAGCTCAATCATCATAGTGATAATCATTATAGCTCGAATGATAGTGATAATCATTATAGCTCCATCATTACAATTTCATTATAGCGAAATATTCAGCTCAATATGCCAGTTCAATGAAATAACGTGATATGGACTAAATTCTTAGCTTACAGATGATCACTTCCTCCCAAAGAAAAATATGTACACAGCTCGATCAATGAGTTCAAACATGGCAAATCTGAGCCATAAATGCTCTTGAACATACATATATTTCATACTTACAAGAAGCCATGGCCAAGAAGAGAAATAGTGTTAAAATTGTCTTGGCTGTGCTATTCGCATCAGAGAAAATAAATCCATAGATGTTTAAAAATATGATTTTCTGCACCCTACAAAAGGTCAGAGGATTGTGCTCCACAGCATCCCTTCAGGTTTAGTAAATCAAGACGGAAAGGTGCAAAACAATCTCAAGAATCTGAGAGTCAGTCATGTAGCTCACTGTCCAGCACACATGTACACAACACTCAAGATCACACTGCAGAACTCAAACTTAAGGAATCTGTCATGACTGCTCTGAATAGACCTCGTATAAATATTTCTCCCAAAAGGACCGATTCGAATGGACTTTTGCAGAAATTCTAATCTATTAGCAAAAGAGCTAGATTCTGTTTTATACATGTTCATTTTGGCACTCAGATAAATAGGGTTATATATTTAATGTTTTCAATGACTTGAGAGAGCACAAGGCTTGAGATGAAGCTCTGACAGAAGAACAGAAATGTTTGGCCTCGTGATGTAATGCAGAACTCTGGGATTGATCTCAGCGCCTTCTAGTGCTCAAGAAGGTGAAATGCAACTGAGTCTGGAATTAAAAAATAGCTCAGTAGAGCCCCTCAGTGGTCAAGACCACGACTGAATTCATCTTGTAAATATATTTGCTGCCAGTCAGATGAAAAATCATCTTGATGGTAATACCAAGTAGTTAAAGGAACAGTTCAGTCCGTTATCATTTACTTGCTCTAATTTTTCTGAAAAATATTAATATTAATAAAAAATTTAGGAAACACCATAAAAGCTGTCTATATGAGCATGTGATGTCTTATAAATACCTAAAACTGCAAATTTATGCTTTTTGGAGAATGACAGACGTGTCTCTATGGAAATATGCAATGGAAAGTTTCTTCAAAATTGCTGCTTTTTGGTTCCACCAAAAATAACAACAGTAAGGTTTTGGAACGAGACAAGGGTGTATTTTTTTTTCACTAACTATTCACTTACATTTAGGCATACTATATGTATTTGAAATGCATATTTAACTTCCAACCATTTGGATTATACGGAGCCCCGCACATGACATGCAGGAAAAAATATAAGGCTAAATCGTGTGCAAGATTCACTAATTCGTTCCCTCAATGTACTAAAATGTACACACGATTACTATTGCATTCCCTCGATTTACTATTTTGTTCACTCGATTTATAAATTGTGTGCATGATTTGCTAATTGGTTCCCCCGATTTGCTAAATCGTGCGCACGATTTAGCAAATCGAGGGAACGCAATAGTAAATTGAGGGAACGCAAAAGTAATCATGTGCACGTTTTAGTACATTGAGGGAACGAATTAGTAAATCGAGCACACAATTTATTTATTTTTTCTTGCATTATTTATTTATGTGCGGGGCTCCGTAGGATTACATGGTCTTATTATAAACTAACTTAATGTGATTCATATTTGTCAGTCATACATAAATAAAACGGGTCAAATTTCTGCACTCAAAAAAGAAAAAAAAAAGCATCAGTTTTTTTTTTTATTTTGTACTTAATTGTATCCAAATGCACAGATTCAAATTGCTTAGAGTCAGCATAAATCTGGTCATTGTGAAAACTGATGTAGTTCAAAATGATGAACAGTTCAAATTTGCCTTACTGTGAAAAAAGCAATATTTGTTAAAAGTTAAAAAACTATTAGTTAAAATGCATGAGATTGAATGAAATTCGATCTATAGATCTCTATCTATCTATCTATCTATCTATCTATCTATCTATCTATCTATCTATCTATATATATATATATATATATATATTTATAACTAGCTACTGTGTATTTAAACGCATTCAATTTAATATTATTACAGTAATCTGACCCGTTTCATTTACGTATGAATGACAAATATGCATAGCACAAGTCTATTATTTGATTCGTTTTAAAACTGTGCAGTCCAAATGGGTGGAAATTTTAAAAGCAACATTTAAAATTTAAGCCTAAATACGGTCTCATTATTTTAATTTAAAATACAAAAACAGACATATGTAGTCTCCTGTAGCAGCTAGAGGAAGTGTCCTCTGCACTCGCTCTCTAGTTTAAACATTGGAGATCTGAAAAATGCTTTTGACTATTCGTCCTTCATTTCATTTCCAAACATGCACATACACAATGTAAACAGTTAAAAAGCTCCTGATGCAGTTTCACCCAAGCTCTCTTTAGAAGCATGTTTTGGTCCGGTGGTGTCATGTGTCCTGAGAGAGGGGAGGCAGATGTTTCTGCACAGTACACATTCAGCGGTCAGCACTGGCGTCCCTCTTCCAGCGCTTTACAGGTAGGTGTCGTGTTCGGTGCTACTGAGACTCTGATTGGAGCCCTGCAGGGGCGTGTCTTTCTGCAGGTGCTGTGATTCGCCGGGCGAGAGGTTGTTGCTCGGTAATGGTGGGTTGCTGGGTAGCAGGTATGGATTAGGTGGCGGCGAGGTGTTTTTTGTGTCTTTTATCTTCTCTGTTTTTGTCTTTTTCGTTTTTTTCCCTTTCTCCGTCTGGCTCTCGGTGGTCTGTGGTACTTCGACGATGATCGTGGGGTTCTGTTTGAGGTCCTGGCGACTGGGCGGCTCAGCGGCCATGATGGCTTGGGCGCCATGCATTCTGGGAGGGGATTTACAGTGCAGCTCTCCGCGGGTCTCCTTCCAGCGCCGGAGCTGAGAGAGATGCTCCTTCTCTATGTCACGCTCAGACACAGCCAGTTCAATGACCTGAAATGGTAGGGATATATGTTTTTTTTTAAGGTCAGTAACAATAATAAACCTGTAAAAGGTATATTTAATTAACTTCAAATAAGGATTAGTACATAGCAAATCATGTTGTACTGATTTAAGCATGCATTCGCCAAAAGTAACCTGCAGGGGGAGACACAGGCTATGTTTGGCTACTGCTGACTACATACAGCACAGTATATAATGTACTGTATGCTGCCTACTATTTATATTGATATAAACAAACAATTGCAGTGGTGGTAATAGTGCTACTTTATTATTCAGTGTGGATATATGGATATGTTTCATTATTAATCCATGTTTCAAAATGTTTTGAATTGAAACTGTAGTACAGCTCGTAAGTATATGTGTGGACGATACCTCTTGCACTAGGAAAGCCTCCTGCATGTATCGTGGCTCAATAGACCGGAGCAGCTCCATGGTCTCATACTGGCCCTGACACGCTTTCAGCTTCTCCTGAGATCCCAGCATGCACTTCAGCAGCACCAGGCCCACACGGAAGATGATCTTCACTCCTGCAACGCACACAGACATGCATGTCCATCAAACAAAAGTTAAAGTGTATCTAAGATAGAAATGTTTGCACTATTGTATATATCACGAAGTTTCATAATTGATTGGCAATACTGCAAAACATGTAACAAAAAGAAAAAAAATGGAAGAATGCAAGATTGCAAAAGTTTTTTTCTTTCTTAATTTAACACTTATTTTTTATTTTCTTTATTTAATTTTCGATAAGTAATTTAATACAAAATTTATTAAATTTGCTTAATTCATCTTTTATCACTGTTAAAAATAAAAACAAACAAGTTTCACTGGCAGTACATACATACACACACACACACACACACACACACACACACACACACACACACACACACACACACATATATATATATATATATATATAAAATAAAAAGTAAAAAAGTAAGTATGTTTGACTTGCAGTACATGTGAAATTAAAACAAAGCAAAGCCAACAAAAAAATCTTTACCAGGTCATACCAAAAGAGAGTATTTAAGTACATTTATATTTAAAAAAATGTATTATTCCCTTAATTTACTATAAACTCTTAACCATTGAATAAGCTTAACTATATGGCAAATAGCAATAATACAATTATTTATGTGATGTTTAAAAAGGAAAGCAAAAGTAAACAAGAAGAAAGAAGCAAAAAAAAAAACTGAACTGAAGCATGTTAAACATTTACACTTCCGATTAGACAAAGTTGCTGCACTCTGCAAGTAAAAGTCACAAGTAGCAAGGTGTGAATCCAGTGAGCTGTACACAGTTTTTTCATCTGTGGAGTGGTGCGTTATCAAGAAAGGACAAAGTGCGAGCAGTATCTAATTTGCCTTTAGAGTGAGTCTCACCCTCGCAGAAGAACATGTCCCACATGCGCAGGACAGACGCCCAGGGCAGTGTCCTGGAGAAGGCACACATGAACCACTCGGTCATGTAGAGGATAGGGTCAATCTTGTATTTCTTCAGATGCCGGTGGGCCACCGGTGACACACGCTTGAGCAGAGTGAACAGGATCTCACCGTCTAACTGAATGGCCTCCTGTGAAGACGGAGATGAAGAGGAAACAGATGACAGAGTGAAATCTGGGATGTATCACAGTGGATCCATTTCCCTATAACAGCTTTTCATTTGAAAGAGATTCACAAAATGTAAATTATATGTGGTGAAAGAATTATTTAGCTGATAAGTTCCTATGATTTGACGCTCTTGCAAATCCAACTTATTTACATTGATGTGATAAACAAATTTTGTGACAGCATCGATTCACATGTTTAAAACCGAAACGGTAAGAGGAAACCCCCAGGCTGAAGTGAGTGAGAACAAGTGATAGAGACAGAGCAAGATACTGATGTTGGTATAAGCTAATTCACTTCTTATCTGCTGCCCACTCTGCTCCTGACGGCCAGACACAAAAGACCTCACATTAAGCTATTGCACTGGATTCCTGGTAATGGAACAGGCCAACAAATACACATCCTAATGAAAGCGCCAGGTAACTCTGCACACAATGAAATCTCCACATGAATGAACATTACACATTAAATATGCTGCAATATATTCTATTTTTGTTATTTTACATTTTAGTTTTCTGGAATGCTACAAGTGAATTTAAGCATCACAACATCAATATTTCCTATATGAATTTTTTTTATTTTCATCTTTGCTACAACCTTTATAGATTAGATTTTATGATGTAGCATTTTTAAAGATTAATTTTCATTGAACATTAGATAACTGCAAAGGTTATTCAAAATAAAAAATAGTGAATTAATTATAATCCTAAACAGAAAAAAGTGTGCATAATTAAACGTTTATCATTGGCCGAACCAGACAATAGAAACCGAAACTGATAACACATTGTGCATGGTTAACTACACAGTAAAAACAAAACTCTACTAATATAAAAATTTGTTAATGAGTCAACAATGTTAACAACTAGTTTAGTTTGATTCTGTACACTGTGGAGATTCATGGTTATCAATCACTTCACTAAATACTATTTATATTTATTTTATTTTAAATATTTTGTATTTAAATTACTTTATGATCTGTTTTCAAATCCATATAAAAAAATTAAGAAGCAAAGGTCCAGTGTACACACATTTCCTGAAAACCCAAACTAGCGGGTGTTTTGACTACATCATAACTTTCCAAGAAGGAGAGAACGATGGCCTGAGAAGCTTTGAACAGAGACATACATAACATTCATAACACACGACAAGTGTAAATTTGTTCCTCGCAATTATCATAATTCTGACTTTTTTTTCTTGCAAATGCGTGTTTATCTCACAATTCTGAAAAAAAAGAAAGAACTGTGAGTTTGTATAATGCGATTCTGAAAAAAAAAGAAAGAAATGAGAATTGTAAACTTGAAATTACGAGACAAGTGTCAATTATGATATATTACCTTTCTTTTTAATTTGATTATTCACTGGCAGAAATGGGCTTCCATAGCGTTCAACGTGTGGGTTCCTGACAGAAACCCTGCGTTTTGATGGACATTTTCTATGCAAGCTACACATTATGATTCTGACATTCAGGATTTGAATTTAAAAAAAATATGCTCATATGCTGATGTAAAATATATTACTGAACTGGAAATGTGATTTTTTTTTATCAAATGTAGTTTAATCACTACCTCCCCACTTGTTTAAAAGACTGAGGCAATTATCAAAGTTTGATAAAATCTTGTTTAATTTTCAGATAAAAGACGATACATAAAAAACACTTTTATCATCATTTTGTACATTTTATACCTCTTAGCAGATTTAGAGTCTCAAAGTGGTTTTTGCATCTAACCAACAGAAGCCGTAAGATCCCAAATGAAGTAACTATTGTGTTGCATGAGTCTTGTTGAGACAGGGCACTTCAGGCGCAGTTTAACTAGATGAGCCTGGTTACTCAGTTCTGCTGAGTTAGACAGGATGTGAAGTACAAGAGGAGCAACCCTTGAACTGTGAGCCCTCTCAACAACAGCTCTCTACATCAGCTAATTTCCCTCGACAGAACACTGTTAGTGAATGTGATTACAAAACGCCTCAGACATCCCACAACAACACGAGAGCATCAGCATATGGTCAGGGATCGATCGTGTGTTTTATCAGGGTGATTGACTGCTCTCGTGTGAATCTGAGGGTCTCCACTCACCAGGCCTGCGCTGTAGTATCCAGGCAGGTACTTCTCACAGATCTGGACCAGACCCCAGAATGCATCCTACCAGAGCATGACCATAAAAGAGTAAAGGGTATGAGTTTAACTTGCTTCTGTACTCACATAATTAAGACAAATGAAGCTAAGAAATATTATATGAATAAAGTAGGGCTGTCAGTCGATTAAAATGTTTAATTAATTAATAACATGATGTCTTGATTCATTAAGCGAATTCATCGCAAATTATGTTTCACTGTGAAAATACCCCCAAAAGATAATTGAAATACATTTTTGTGTTAAATGAGAACATATTAAGTAGACATTACAAATAGTAACTGTAGAAACTAATATTTTATTTGATTCAACAAAATTTATTACACAAACATTTAGGCTACAAAGGCTTAAACTATGGAACATAAAAGAAGATAATTTAATAAACGTTTTTTCCGTTCATGCAATGAAAGTCATTGGTAACCAAACAGCTTTGATACCAGCAGTCTTCAAAATAGCGATTTATTCCTGTGATGTAAAGCTGAATTTTGAGTCATTAAGATTTGAGTAAATTATGACAATTTAAACCTTTTGGGTGAACTTTCCCTTTAAAGTTGTTGTTTATTTATAAAATAATACTCCAAATGAGGAAAAAACTATAACTGCTAGCAGGTGGAGGTAATGAGTCATTAATGCATTCGATTCGTTTAAATCGCTGATTCATTCAGGAATGAAGTAAATGGCTCTCTTTATGAATGGGCCTTTGAATCATTGATTCACAAGATTTGTTCAAAACGCAGAATTATTTAGAAATATATCACAGCTGTGTTGCTCGGAGATGCAACAATTCTGCTGTCGCTTTATAGATAATATTTTGTTGTAATATTTTGTCAGCAAAACTGAGCAAAAACAGACAATACCGTGTTTAAATTATAACAGTATTAACTTCCTATTTGCATTTATGGAGTTGTTGCCCTGCATCATATTTGTCAACAGTCAACTGTATGAAATGTAAGATGACATACAGGTCTGAGGGCGGGGCCCGTGCGTTAACAGTGTTAAAATATTTTAATTTACTTTTTATTATTTTTTTAAAACTAATTAAGTAGGTTAATGCGTTAATCTGACAGCCCTATATATATAACGTTAAAACACATGAAAAACAACCAATTTCAGATGCAACAAATAATCTGCAAATATTATGATGCATTAACTATAGTTGAAACCATTTATGAAAACATTTTGTATTACAACATGCATTATGAATATATTTGTTATGCATTATACACAAAGGCTTCAAATAAAGTGTTACTGATAATTCTAGTGTTTCAATCTAAGATATAAAACGGTATAATAGATAACTGTATAAATCAACAAATAATTTATGAGATGCATTCAAAACTACAACAAGCACCATCTGCCAAAGCTGAGCACAATAACAGCTGACCTCAGCAGGCATGTGCATAAGCAGCACTGCGGCTATAGGAGCTTGAGCCTGACAGTAACCCTCCTCTGGTCTGTGCAGTGTGTACGCCTTCAGCACCCGAAACAGATCCTGCTGCCTGCACAGTGCACATGCACATGACTAAATTATGTAACAGAAGCAATGGGGTTCAAATGGAGAGGCCTGCAGGTGAAGAGATGGCCGACTTACCCGTGGCCTCCTCGAGCTACAAACATCTCGTGGAATGGAAACTGTCTGTGGAGGTCTTTCTCTATCACATCCAGCCATTTAGGATCTCCAGGCTGACTGTCCAACTCCTGCCACATAAAGACACGTCAGGCTTACAAAGCACTTTATACAATTCAGACTGTTGCAAAGCAGCTTCACATTAATAAAACATTATAGTAAAACATTTAATTCAATTAGAAGGCAATAGTGTGATCATTCAGCTCATGTCAGTTCAGCGCTAGTTGTATTCAGATCAATAACAGTGTCAATGTTACAATGTTAGCGTCATTATTAAGCGCAATTCAGTTCAAATTCAGTTTTCATTTGATTGTCAGTGTAGTTAAATGAATAACAGTACTGAATATTATAGCCTTTTAAACCCTACTGATTGGAGGATCTGGGTTAATTACATGATAAAATAAAAATACAAACATACTGGGCATGTAAATTTTTTAGTTTTGAAATGCTGAAATATTGAATGAAATGTCTATTGATAAAAACATTTATATGCTTTGTCCACCATCTTGAATCGACGCTTTTAATGTGGTAGTGCACAGTGCATCATGGGATTTCAATCACTGCAAAGGATTTAAAAGTTAAGGGTCATTAAAGCTGCAGTCCGTAAGTTTTGCCTCTTGTTTGAAATCTGATCTATGTTTGAAAACCTGGAATTGCATCCCTTGCGTGGGTTGTGATCCAGCACGAATTAATCTGTTTTGAGGTGCATGTGTAGCTGTCAGTCACCGCACTGGTGTGGATATTCACTGTATTTAGTAACCACAGATTCTAGCCTATGTCTTGGAATATATGACCCATCTGAGCAAGTAACAAGTCTGCCATGCTTTGTTCTGACCAACTGAGGAAAAAAGCATTACAATAAATCGCGATACCAATGGTGATTTAATCTAACGATCGATTAGCTCATATCACATCAAACCCGGCAAATTATTATAAATTAATTAATAAATTATTATTGTTATACTTTATACTCAAATTAATGTTGACAACATCAGTATTGCGTGACTGAGTATAATGTGTATTAGCATGTAGATTTCAATTTCTGTACAGTCTAATCTCTAAGTGTCACATTCAAATTTCATTTTAAGAAATTATTTTAACCCAAAAAAGCAAACTATGTTCCCATCGAACTGGTTGTCTTTAAAGTAAACATTTTGTGCAAACCCAGGCTATCTGTAATCAGAAGCACATTTAAAACTGGAATATAATTTAATTCACGTTTCATATAATATAAAATCAAAATGATTTTTTGACATTTAATTATTCCAGCTGCTTTATGTTTACAGATGTGACGAAATGACAGTGCCATGCTTGAATTTCCCGCAAAAACCTACCCGAACCACTCAAATGAGAAAACATTATTATAAATTAACTGTTGTGAATCGGGCTAAAGTAAGGTGATAGTTGCGCACTGGCCAGTTCACAAACAAATACAAATGTGGCTGGGAGGGTCGTCAGAGGCTCTTCAAGACTGTTTTGACACCACTGACTGGAATATGTTGAAGCAGGCTGCCACATACAATAACACCACAGACCTCCAAGTGTACTCCGAGATGGTCACTGCCTACATCAAGTGTATTGATGATGAAACAGTCACAAAGACCATCACTGTCCGGGCCAACCAGAAGCCCTGGATGACAGGGGAGGTCTACAGACTCCTGAAGGTGAGAAACACTGTCTTCAAAGCTGGAGATGAGGTGGGCCTGAGGACAGCCGGGGCCAACCTGTCCCGCGGCATCAGAGAGGCTAAGAGAAAGCACTCCAGGAGGATTGCCCATCAATTCAGCGACAGCAGAGACACTAGGAGCCTGTGGCAGGGGATACAGACCACTACGGACTACAAGCCCCCACCACGGACCTGTGACAACAACATCTCTCTGCTGAACGAGCTGAACACCTTCTATGCTCGCTTTGAGAAACAAAACAGCACCACTGCACTGAAGACTCAACTCCTCCCGGTGACCAGGTGATGACGCTGACCCTAGACAGTGTGAGGAGATCCTTCAGCAGGATCAATGCATGCAAAGCTCCAGGTCCTGACAACATCCCTGGGAGTGTACTGAGAGACTGTGCAGTGGACCTCACTGATGTCTTCACAGACATTTTCAACATCTCACTTAGTCAGGCTGTTGTTCCCACATGTTTCAAAACTACCACCATCATTCCAGCTCTGAAGAAGCCATCTCCATCCTGCTTCAATGACTATCGTCCTGTTGCACTTACTCCTATTCTCATGAAGTGCTTTGAACGGCTATTCATGCACTATATCAAGTCTGTCTTCCCCTCCCTCACTGGACCCGTTCCAGTTTGCATATCGGTCCAACCGGTCGACCGATGATGCCATCGACATGCCATCCACTAAGCACTCATACATATATACAAAAAGACTCATACATCAGAATGCTGTTTATATACTTCAGTTCAGCATTCAACACAATTATCCCTCAACAGCTCATTCAAGCATCAACATTTCGCTGTGCAACTGGCTGTTAGACTTTCTGACTGGTAGACGTTAGGCAGTATGGGACGGCAGCAGCACATCCAGCACCATCACATTGGAGCCCCCCAAGGAGTCCCCTCCTCTTCACTCTGCTGACCCATGACAGCACACCGTCACAACTCCAACCTCTTCACAGGGGCGGACTGGGACCAAAAAGTGGCCCTGGACTTTCTGGCCCACAGCAGCCCACCACATCAAAACGCAAACGCCCCTGTTTTGATGTAATTTATTTATTTGATATTTAAGTATACTGTTTGGGGATTTTAACCAATAGGGCAACTGATCCTCCATTGAAAAAAAAAAAAAAAAAGATAACCTGCGTGCTGCAGCTGTTCATTTAGCGACTCCTAGTGAGCGATACATGTTCATCACGAGACAAACATTCTCCTAGAACTCACACTTTGCATTCAATTAACCAGTGTTGGGGAGTAACTAGTTACATGTAACTTAATTACGTAATTTAATTACAAAATAAATGTAACTGTAATCAGTTACAGTTACTAAGAAAAAATGAGTAAATAAATTACAGTTACTTCTGAAAATTTTAAAGATTACAGTGGGGATTACATTTGAATATTTACACACATCCACATTCAATCCAGTCATAAAAACGGGATTGCTATTGCCTAACACGGACGGAATATGCCACATTTTGGACAAATATATCAAAAGTACACTTGAATCAAAGCATATGCAAAGTTTTAATATTTGCTATAAATTCAGAGACAAAGGTTACTGTTGTTAAACCATGCCACAAATTTACATATTTATTTATTTAAAAATAAATACAAATGGTAATCCATTTGCAATAATAATAATTAAAAAAAACATGGTTACTGTACTTTTACGTAATAAAAGCAGTTAATTTTTGTGAGGGAAAAACATGACTCATGTTCAGTATTAGGATTTTATATTGTAGTGATGCACTCAATTTGACATGTAGGCAATTTAGAAAGTATAGTTTTGTTAAATCTTGAGTGTTAAAGTCATGAGGTAGATGGATAACAGGGCAAAATAAAGAGACTGAAAAGAAAAAAGAAAAAAGAAATGAAGTGAAGGTGAAGTTCAGGAGAGAACTTTTAATTATTTTGCATGTCCCCAAACTAAAGATTTAAACCTTTTTTTATATCAGGTCCATACAAAAAATAGTGTTGTCCATGAATTTGTTTGTATGAGTTTGAGATTTCCCGGTCTGAAATTTTATCCCAGTCCGCCCCATGTGGAAATTAATGAAGCAGACATGCAGACATGTGTTCAAATTTGATCATCTTAATTCAAGTGATGAAGGATTGTAAAAGTCTGACAGTATTGAGCACTGCTGTAAGGTTAAACCTGAATGGTGTAAATGTTTGAAGATGATTAACAGTTGCAAATAAACATTTATTGGAGATTTTGAAAAGTAATCAAAAAGTAATCAAAAGTAATTAGTTACATTACTTTAATAAAGTAATTGAAAAATTACACTACTATTACATTTTAAATAGGGTAACTTGTAGTCTGTAACCTATTACATTTCCAAAGTAACCTTCCCAACACTGCAATTAACAGATGCATGAATATGCGGTAATATAAGTTCATGATCCGATTCGTGAACAGATTATTCTCTTGAGTAAATCTTTTAAAATAATCATTTATTTTGTTTAACGAAAACATTGTGGAAACCAGTGGTTCACAAACTGGATAGATCTGAGGTGCAGGGCTCGCAAAATCGCTAGCCCGACGTCCAGGGGCTATTGTGTTTTGCAGTCGGGCTCCAAAATGTATCACTGCTCTTCCCGATGGGCTATCGTGAATAGTGATTTAAAATTCGCGTTGTTCACTCGCTTGGAGGGGTGAAATGTATCGTAGTTGATCGTTTTCACTTGTTTCTAAATCTTGCTGATTCAACTTTTTTAAACAATTTGCGCGCGTTCGAAGCTTGCGCGCACTCGTTCAAAGCACGCGCTGTGAGCAGCATTTCAGACAATGCGCATACAAAGAATTAATCCATCTTTTGGGTATCTAACTTCTGAATGAACAAATACACACACAATTATTTCAAAATAATTGTCTCTGCAAGTATTCTCGTAAACACAGTCGGTTATGTTTTAAGTGAACGTATACAGTGGCCTGCTGCTCAGAGAAATTCGCTGTACCAGATGAATCTGTCTCTCTCTAAATTAGACGAAAACGCGCTTGTTGGCTGCGCGATCGACTCACTCATCCATTTGCGTAGAAAAGAGATGTAATATTATGATTTAAAATTAGTCAATTAAAAAAAAAATATATATATATATATATTTGTGTACCGGGTGGGCCGGCCCACATTGGCTAGCGGCCCACCGGGAAAAGTCCCGGTGGTCCAGATGGCCAGTCCGCCCCTGCCTCTTCATTAGGTTTATAGATGACACAACTGAAGTGGGTTTCATTAGCAACAGAGATTAGCAACAGAGAGTGAGGTGAGGCACCTGGCCAGCTGGTGCAGTAACAATCTATCTCTGAATGTGGAGAAGATGAAGGAGATTGCTGTTGACTTAAGGAGAGCGCAGACTCAGCATGCTCCTCTGACCATCAACTGAGCAGCTAGCCAAGCAACACTAGCCAAGGTCCTGGGTGTGCACATCCCAGAGGACCTCTCCTGGACTGACAACACCGCAGCACTGGCCAAGGAAGCACAGCAGCGTCTCTACTTCCTCTGCAAACTGAGAAGAGCCAGAACCCCGGTCCCCATCATGTTCACCTTCTACAGAGGCACTATCGGTGCATCCTGCCAGAAAACCCTTCAACGAATAGTGAGAGCAGCTAAGAAGATCGTTGGTGTCTCTCTCCCCTCCCTCCAGGACATTTATGGAACCTGTCTCACCCGTAAAGCCTTCTGCATCGCAGGTGATCCCACCCACCCGTCACACAGCTTCTTCAGTCTGCTGCCATCCAGGCCAGGACCAGCAGACTGAAGGACACACACCCCTCTTCTGCTCCAGATCCTTCCATTGCCCCCTCCCACTAACAAACTGTGACCTGCCCCAGACACTTCGTGCAGCACTGGTCTGTTCACTACCTCATTCAACTACCTCTTCAGTCAGTTTAAATAAAGAACTGCTCTCTGAGCTTTTTGTCACTTTAATCTGACTGAATAAGCTCTTTGCACTACAATCATTTTAGCTGCACTGTTTGTTTACTTCACTGGTTTGCACTCTATCTGCCATGTGCCTTGAGCTTCTTTATCGAACTAAATTTTTTTTTACATGCCCTTATTTGTATAGTATTTTATATTTAATCTGTATCTATCTGTATTTATATGCTCTACTGTTAGTGTTATCTGTATACACCAAGGGTCTGAGAGTTACACAATTTTAATTATTTGTATGTACGTGCTGTACATGTTGAAGAACTGACAAACATTGACTTTGACTGAACCATTTCTTATCATTATTAGTGTTGAAAACAGCTATTCTGCTACATGTTTTGGAAGAAACCATGATGTATTTTTTTTCATTGATGAAAAGACAGTCTAAAAGAGCAGTGTTCTTTAAAAGAGAAATTTAACTAAACGCAATACAATAACATTTTTATTGAATTTTAGGTTTTTAAACTACATTTTAGAAAAAGTGTACATGTCAGACTGCCTTAAAATGCGGCTAAAATTGCAGTGTGTCTTCGAAGGTGTCTTCGAAATTGTTTTGGTACAGAGAAGTGGTGCTATTCAAGATTCAAGTGGACAAACCTGAAATTTTCCCTGATTCTGTTCTTTCTTCACTTTGCCACCGGAGAGATAAAGCCACGCACGACCTCTGAGTGATGGAGGGATGCCCTTCTGACAGCGCAACTTCACCTTCACAATGACAGAGAGATACACTTGTAGAGCTTGTACACTTGCATATTAGGATTAAGACCTTTTGTCTTAATGTAAATATTAAATGAAACTAAGCACTTGCATCCACAAACCAAGTTTACACTTTGTTTGAGTGATGCAAATGACCACCAACACTAAAGGACTCTAGATTTCATTTGGAGTGCTTCCATAATACACTACTTCTAAAATAAGTCATAAAAGTATATTTCATTTCTATTTTAAATTAATCGAATGGTAAAATGTGACTGGAATTATTATGGCTATCACAAATAGTCACGACAGGCCATGTTAGGCAGAATTACAGTAATTATGCATGAGCTGCTGATGTGGGATCTAGCTGCTGTTAAATTGAGAAATGACTGGCTCTGTGTTTTGTCTGCAAGGTTTGTCATTGGAGAGAAATTCAGAATCAAGAGAATCATAAACTAGAATTATAAAAGCAAATGGTAAAAGGACATTTAACATTCTTGTAGAGACAACATTTATGACAAACAGATTTTTAAATGGCTGATGTCTAAAGCACATGGGTGGCCAAAGATCAATATAAAAAATATAATAAGGAAATCTGTGGGTGTATATTTTGTGTGGGTCTGGTCATATCTTTATCTGATTCTATTAAAATGTTTGTGACTTTGGAAACACACGATGTGAGATGTGCAGTCAAATTCCTAAAATAACATCATGTTAAGCGTTTTATGAACATTAAAGCATTCGCTATAAAATTTGAGCTATTCAAGAACAAAAATTAAACCTGTGGATAAACACAGGTCTGTTTGTCAGAAACCAACCTTCTTGTGTTTTTTGGCCATCCACTTGTCCCAACTGTTGAGCATATCCAGCCATTTGACTTCTCTCTGCCGAAGCACATCTGGGGGAATATTATCACTGCATTGAGAGAGAACAAAGAGAGATTAGATCATTTATCTGATATAACATGCATGCAAGCACACCCACGCATACAAAATCACACCACACATTAGCAAATATAGGGTTGGGAACCGAGAACTGGTTCTTGTTCAGAACAGATGTTCATGATATTCTGTTCTCTTAGCGGTAATGGCTCATCTGCACTTTTAAAAAATACTCCCTAAGTGTTTTCTGGAACAGCATCCAGCAACAGAGCATGTGTTGTTACTGAATCGATAATGTTGAATGAATAAGCCTAATAACTCCCTCCCTCACTGAACTGGCCAGAGGACTTGGTTGCTTTCATCATGCCCCACTTGATTTGAAACGAGAAACCTATTACTGTGTTGTGTGTAGTACTCAAATATTCATACCTCAAAGATGTACAGAAAATACCTGGAAACAGATTCAAATATAATATAATGGAATCAGTGAAACTGGAGCAAAAATTTTAATTTTCTTTTGATTCTCATCCCCATACATTTAGAAGCTCATCCTTATATATATATAAACTCTTCCCATATTAACAAAAATGGGGGTTTATTAAGGTGTTTACATGACACAATTTTCAACTAAAAATGAAAATGCACTAACTTATGTATTTTGGCTGTTCATTTGTACTACAGAGCCATTTTGGGGACCTGAAAATCCAAACTTGAAAAAAGCAGTGACATCATACGGATGCAAGTGTAACATGTTCAGTCTATAGGTATTTGTACGTGCACAGACGGGTATTGTTTTTATACCAGTGACATCGCCATCTACTGATCTGGCATGAATAACACACTATTTATAGATGTTTTTGGATGTCGTCTGTACACAAAACTTAAAAAACACAAAGGAAAAACTTTGCTGTTTTTAGTACCATCATTGTCATGTAAACATACCATTAGAAATTTATCTCTATATATTAATAAACTCATCCCTGTATATTTAGAACTTCATCCCTATTTAGTAACTAATCCTTTCATATTTACAAATTTCTACTTACTGAAGAATCAATCCATGACATTTATATACTCATCTCTAAAAAAAACGTATCCCTATTCATGGAGAAGCTCTATAGCTCTTGACCTGATATGTCCACGCCAGCAGCAAGGCACGGTTTTGAAACCATAGCACGGATGTCGAATTATCTTTATTGAATCTGAGTACTGTAGGCGTCATCATATGTTCACAGTAGGTTCTTCAGAGGGAAATCCAAAACACAAGCAGCTTTCACTGTAGAACAAATATCACCTGTTTTCAACTAGCCTACTACCGTCATGTTTAGCAACTTATCAGTGCCTTCAAATGTATCACTTGGTTGCACAACAATAAAAAGTGATGTTAATGTGGGATGATTGTTTATAAGAACGTTTTGGACAGAGTGGGCGAGATCACTGGGGTAAGCATTGTTTCTGGGAATATTTCTGAACTCTTTCTGTTTGATTAAGTGACCCCAGCGCCTCTGCCTAAAAGGCTTTTTATTACATCCAGCTGACAGACACACCCTAATATGTAATTGAGTGCATTTATATCAGAGAGAGAGAGAGAGAGAGAGAGAGAGAGAGAGAGAGAGAGAGAGAGAGAGAGAGAGAGAGATTACAGAGATTTAAAGTAATTGTTTAAAACAAAAAAAAAAGGAACTTTTCTTCAGAACACCTTAATGCTTTTCTTTGCATAACCTGCCATAGGGTTGGCGCCTGTTAAATACCTTAACCTCAAGAGCATTAGCAACAGCACCTCTAACGGCTCTGGGCCTGCTTCTGTGCTTTATAACTGTAGTGGAAGGCGGACTGACTCATGTCAGAGAAGTTACTACATTTTACACACTCTTTCATCAAATAGGACAAGATAAGAATATAATGAACACAGATTACACAATTTAATGGAAATTTTTCAAAATCATATGGAATTGACAAATAAAAAAAAGACATTTATTAAGAATGTGGAACATATTTCGAAACACTCTTTCTTTTTCTGTATTGCAGTCGCTTTTGATTTGAGGAAATCTATGATGATTATGGATGAAAAGCATGTTATCAAAGTCCATCCCTGAGATACCAAGGGATCCAATAATCTCCTGCAAAAGGTCAGTGACAGGACAGGCTGTGTAAACCCTGATGGCTCACGCAGACGCTCGGTCTTGAAATGGAAAGCAAATATACTCCCACACGTGCAGTGTGTACACAGATTACGCAATTTAGACTGGATTATCGTCAGCGATCAGATTACAGATGATTGTGGTGGTTTAGATCTCTGGAACAGAAGCAAGGCCTGCAGTTCGCCTGTTTACTTTCCCTGTGTACACCAGGCGAGCAAATTATGTTATGCTGAAAACACAGAAACAGTTGAATAGAGAGGATGAGCTCATGAAGTACAAGAGGAATTGTCTCATGGAATGGTTGAGGGCCCTTTGACCCTACAAGTATCATATAAGTACTCAAATAGTGTTTCCGGTAGCACTTTATTTTACAGTCCTGTTCCTCATGTACATACTATGTACTTATTATAGTAATTACAATAACTATGTAATAACTAGGTACTAACCCTGAACCTACCCCTAAACCTAACCCTACCCCATGTAGTTACCTTGTATTACCAGAACTTTCTTAGATAAATACACTGTAAGTACACTATAAGTACATGTTAGTACTCGTACTGTAAAATAAAGTGCAACCGTGTTTCCTTTCACCTATAGAAACCTTCTTCAGACCAGTTAGTAGAAGAGGAAAACAGGAAGCTGCCAAAACAAATCCCTTCGCTCTTTTTCCTTGAGTGTCCTTTCCTGGAGCTCACTAGCACATAGCTAAGGCTAAGTAGACAGACGAACTCTGATTGGGAAAATAAGAACTGAAGCTGTCAATGTTAATATATTACATAGTTCAGACCAGATTATAATATTCGGATTGGATGAGTCACATACAGAGCAGAAAACCATCCAAAAACAATTTATGGCCACAGATTGCAGTCAGTTTGAATGACAAAGCCCCTCTCAGAGCACAACAGAAGATCCAAACACAGATCAAACTCTGTTATGTGCATTCCAAACATGAACTGGTGCACTAAAAAGCTCCCCAGAGGCTTGGCGCTTGGTTTCATCTCCATGGCAGTAGTAAACAAATGGAAGGAAACAAAGGCCAAACAGTGAAATGTCATAAGTGAGTCAATAACTCTCAATAGAGAAGTGCAATTGTCATTGTCAATTGTGCAGACAAACTGTCCTTGCAGCATGAGCACAGCCCTCTTTCTCCAGCAGCATTTAATGTCATTATGAATGAATGATATTTTTTGTCATGATGGTTCAAATAATCACAGAATCCTCAAAGACCTCTTCTATACAATATTGAATGGGAAAGAGAGAATAAATGGTATTTTTCTAATAAAAATGCACAGACATTTTCCAAGAGTTGAAGCCAATTTCTGAAGAATGAATTTTAATATGTTAAACAGGAGTTAAAAGTACTACACTTAAATATGTTGAAAAGTCTGGGGGCGGTATCATTTTGTCCTAGTTTTTCATAGAAGACTCTTCTGCACACCAAGGCTGCATTTATTTAATAAATATACAGTAAAAACAGCAATATTGTGAAATATTACTTCACTTCAAAATAACTACATTATTATATATATATATATATATATATATATATATATATATATATATTAGAGCTGAAACAACGAATCGATTTAATCGATTAAAATCGATTATTAAAATAGTTGTCAACTAATTTAGTCATCGATTCGTTGCTAAATAACTTTTATTTGCCGTAAGCGGCTCATTTCGTGCATATTTCAAATCTGCGGTGACCAAAGTGTGGCAGTAATGAGCCACCGGAGGTTTTACTCAGCCAGTACAGCAGGAGAAGTAGCGAATAGCCAATAGCTGGCCTTGTTTTATGTCACGTGCTTCCCGAGCAGCGTCTCTGCAGCCATAGACATCATATGATGTCTATATGTCTGCAGCATTCAGCGTGATGTGGGAGTACTTTACATTGAGCCTTTAAAAAAGAAGAGTAACCTGTAAACTCTGCTCTACTGCACTGTTTAAGGGGACGTTCACATATCACGTCTTTTGCGCGCTCAAGTTCGTTATTTCCAACACCGCACCGCATCGAGTTAAAAACATTTAAACTTTTCAGAATGCCGCAACCGCACCGCGGGTCATGTGACAAGAACTAACCAATCAGCTTCATCCTTTCCCGTAACAACGTTAAAAGCTCAGTCAAGATGAAAGGAACAGCTGATCATAGTTGTATATGGATTTCCATTTTGAAATAAACTTTTTTTGATTTTTTGAGCTGCAAATCCATTTATCCTTTGCTGAAATTTCCGCGTCTTCAAGGAGAGAGCACGTCATGGTTGCTTAGCAAAGGCAGACGCCTCAGGGGCGCTTCTGTGCGAGCGCTTTGGAAAGAAGGAGAAAGCGGTGCGCCTAGCGTTTTCCACGCGTTTTTAGGCGCGATTTGTGAACGGCCCCTAAGACTTTCATTTGTGCAGATTCTCCAGTACAATATTGTTTGCAAATGTTTAGTCGTAAAAGCTGATAACATTGCTTTTTAACTGTTAACATTTAAAGCTTTACAAGCATGTTCTGTGATCAGTTTGTCGTTTACCAGTTCAAAATTCAGTCGTGCAGCCTAATTATGAAGTATTCACTGCTCTTTTTCACACAGCAGGTTTTTTGTGTGTGTCCTATTTTTTTTTTCTGGACAACCTTCTGATGGATTTTACTTTAAATTGTGAGTTCCATTCAGGTTTCATGCCATTGGCACTTTTTTTGAAGGATTGTTTACAATTTCACAGCAAAAGCTATAAAGCTGTTTCCCAGTAAATAATAAAATACAATGCACTGAAATTTTATTCTGTTTTATCCTTATTCTTCGTGAAAATATGTTCTGAAAGATTCCTTAATAAGCTTTGTTCAGGATGTTAAACTACTTTAGGAGCTCTAAGGACTGCCATGGTGAAAACATTATTTTAAATCTCCTTGTGAAATTTGCTAGAGTATGGGTCAGTGTTCTGATTGCAGAAGAGTTCGACAAAGGATTACTAACACAATAAAACAACTCCAGGTATATTTTTGATGAGGATATGACAGTGCAAAATGGTTAAAATCTCTTAAATCTATGCTGAATGATAAAGACCATTTATTAATAATTTACTTGGGGAAAAAATTGAAAAAACTAAAATATAAGTACATAAACCGATTAATCGATTAATCGTAAAAATAATCGACAGATTAATCGATTATCAAAATAATCGTTAGTTGCAGCCCTAATATATATATCAAAATGTCATTTATTGCTGTGATGCAAAGCTCCATTACTCCAGCATTCAGTGTCCCAAGATCCTTCAGAAATCATTATAATATACTGATTTGCTTCTGAAGAAATATTTCTGATTATCATCAATAATGAAAACAATTGTGCATTGGAAAATGTTCAGGATTTTTTTGATGAATAGACAAAACAGAAAGAATAGAACTGAAATGGCTTTAATGAAAAAAAAAAACAACAACTGAGGGCTTTTCTTAAGTAGATGTATATTCTTGTAAAATATTTTTTGCCAAGTAATATGTAAATTGCAAATATTTCATTGTATTATACAAGATGTGTTACATGCCAAAAAATTACGTAAGTGAAGACACAAGGATCAGCGGATGTGCATACATTTTGGAGTTTTTGTGTGGGCCTGCTAATATTCATCAGAAGTTAACACACTGCATAACTTAGAAAGATGATTTGATTTGTTTTTTATTTTATCAGCAATAAAAACTTTTCAGATGCCTGGCCGCCACACTATTGCTTGTCCAATGAACTGAATGAGTCACTGAGAGGTTTCATTTCAAAACTGGAAATGCTTGCAGGAAGGTTCTGCCAAAACAAATCAATGAGCAATTCTGAGAGCTAAAGGGAGTTCACAGCATGAGGGGAAACTCCAGCATGAGTCTCAATGAGAGACTGGAAAGAAACACACTGTTGTACAGGGAATAAGAGAGAAAGATAAAGAGATTAATCTGATCAGTGCCTGGTTGCTTGGCCAAACAGAACCACATTGTCCAGAGTCATTAGAGACACTCATGTAAGTCAAGCCAAAACAGACGTGTTTGTAAAAGCTGCAGAAGAGGACGATGAAGGCAATTTACAGGATAATCTAGAAAATAAAATAAAAAAAATTTGGCAGAAACATTAGTTTGTACACTATATTCAGGCTTAGGACTAATACACTACATGCCAAAAGTAAGACTTTTCTTAAAGAAATTCATACTTTTATTTAACAAGGATGCATTACATTGTTCAAAAGTGACAAGAAATTGATAATGTAAAAAGATATGTCTTCTATTTTTAATAAATGATTTACTTAGAATAAGTAAGAATTCTGAAGAAAATATTCAATTTTTTACAAAAATGCAGCACAACTGTTTTCAACATTAATAACAATCAGAAATGTTTCTTGAGCAGCAAATCAGCATATAAGAATGATTTCTGATTCTGAAGGATCATGTGACACTGAAGACCGGAGTAATGAAAAGGAAATAAATTACATCTTAAACTATATCCACATAGAAAACAATTACTTGAATCTATTATTTCACAATATTACTGAGGTGTTGTTTTTTTTAGATCAAATAAATGCAGACTTGGTTAGAAGAGACCTCTGGCAAAAACATTTGTAAAAATTGTACCATATATGTGTATAAATATGTCAAAAATCTCTGTGGGGAAACATATTACACACAGTAATAAAAAATAATAATAATAATTCAATTATTCAATAATCCAGTCCTTATTTTTTCCTGAGTTACTAAAATTTGATTTCATAGCATTTCAACAAATGCCAGGAAAAGCAGAGCAAATGATACCAAACAGACAGAGCTTACAATATTGTATAACAACATCCGTCCGGTCTTACATGTGAGCTGACCAAGCACTTCTCAAAGCTGGTCAGATAAGAACTCAGCGAGAACAGCCTCTGAGGACTTCAGTGGTGTTACAGACCTGCCAACTCATCTGTGCTCACATGGACAAGAACCAAGTCCTGCAGGACAGACTGTCCCCAAAAACAAGTCAGAGTCCACTTTATATAAACACTCAGGAAGGAGTGAGAAATGTGACAAACTCCAATAAAGCATAGCAAAAAAACTGTATTCTTCACAGTAACTGTCATGAGCAAGCCATTATATAAGGCTTAATCAGTAGCTCAAGGGCTTTTGAATGTGTATGCAAAAGTTTCACATTTATAACGGTGGTTCATTATGAGTATTATAAAATGCAATAATATCTGGAAATGAATGAGAGTTATCATAAAGACTCCATAACAACAGTATATAGTATAAACAGTTTTCAGTGGCTTGGTGTCATTCTTTTACCTCCATAAATGTAACTGCCACTTACTTTTCTCCTGCGCTTTGTTGAGCTCCTCCTATGAATCCGTATTTGTCTGTCTGGATCTCCGCGTTGGCGAAGCCGTTGAGCTCAGAGTCCGGGCCCAGAGAAGAGATCTCGTGCTCGGCCAGACTCTCCACCGTGCCCCGCTGACCCCTGCGGTCCTTCCACTGCACTCCGTTACCCGACTGAAGCTTAGCCATGCTGAATATGAGCCCCAAACGCGATACATTCACATATGTGTGGCCAAAGCAAGAATAAAGTGTGTTTTGACACACAAATAGTGGATTTCCTCCTGTCAACCGCCTCAAACTATCGACACACTGAGATTTGACTCTCACAGCCTCCAGTGATACTAACGATACGCCATATCTGATGGAAACGACATTGACGTGGAGTAAAAGACCAGTTTAGATGACCCTGACACAGGCCATTGTGAATGTTTAACGTTACTAGCTACATTTACAAATGACAGTATGACAGAAGACACACACATATTCATAAAGTTGATGAATGCATTACATTAGCTAAGCCAAGTGACCACTCCATCTGAGAGAGAAAAAAAACTTGACTGGTGATTAATTATTATGGATCAAACTAAATGAAGCTCGACTTACTGTTTGTCTTCTGACAAATTCTGTCAAACAAACTACGATTTGAAGACTGGACCTACGAAGACTGAACGCTAGCACGCTAACCCGACGTAAAAAGCACAGATTGACAACTCTCCGTATACGTTAAACGAATAAAACTCGGAGTCTCTGTGATGTGATGTAAAGACGGCATCTGACGGTTTCTGACGCCATCGTTTTTAATCTTATTTGATGTAATCTGTTTACGAGCGTTTGTTTGTGACTGACTGACTGACTCGTGCTAAAGGGGCAGGCGCGAGCTTCAAGGAGGCGTGGCTGATTGTGCGCAGTGGAGGGTGTGCTGCAATTTTTTATTTTTTTTTTATTCACACTGTTTACTGTTTACTACTGCAATTTTTTTTTATTCATACTGTTTACTATTTCGTGAAACTTGAAGCCCAAGTGCCACCTACAGGCCTAATGTGTGACGTTTAAGTTAGCAAACTGGTGACGTGAAAGTACTTTATTATATTACCATTTTTGATAATTATGCAGCATCATTAAAGTGGCTTATGTTCATCCAGCCTGCATTTAAATTGTGAAATATTAATACAATTTAAAATAATGTTTTTATATTGTAATATGCTTTAAAAATATAATTTATTCATGTGATGTAAAGCTGTATTTTCAGCATCATTACTCCAGTCTCCAGTGCATGATCCTGCAGAAATCATATATGGTGATTTATTGTCAATGTTGAAAATACTTGTGCTGCTTAATTTTTTTAATTTTTAAGTGCTGCATTAATACTGTTTTGGGGTTCACTGATAAATAAAAAGTTAAAAAGAACAGCATTTATTCAAAATAGAGATGTTTTCTGATGTCAATCTTTGCTATCACTGTTTCTATCAATTTAACAACTCCTTGCTGAATAAATATTGATCAATACTGAACTCAAGTTTTTGAAAGGTAGTGTAGGCTATATTGTTACAAAAGTTATATGTTAAATAATTTTTGTTCTTTTAAAAAAATTTACTAATCAAGTAACCCTGAAAAAAGTATCACACACATTTGCACTTTCTTGGCTCTTGCGAGAAAATTCACCAGAAAGCGGTATTCGGTGGGCGAGCGAGTGATGAAAACACCAGCATTTTAGTGATGACTCATCTGAACACCTCTGATTGGTCATTGCATTCATAAGCTCAACAGCATCTTGAGTGATTGGTTAAAATGTGACATGCTGTAAACAGGGATGGGCAGTCTTTGAAATACATGTATTTAAAATAAGTATTAGAAATACAAAATACTATTCTGTATTTAAATAACTATAAAAAATCTAATATATTTTATGATTACATATATTAATTTTTTTGGTATTTTCAAAATACATAAAATACTTTTTGCCAATCAACTTCTTTATTAGACTTCTGATTTCCTGTATCAACTAGTTAAAGGGTTAGTTCACCCAAAAAGGAAAATTATGTCATTAACAACTCACCCTCATGTCGTTCCAAACCCATGAGACCTCCATTTATCTTCTGAACACAGTTTAAGATATTTTAGATTTAGTCCGAGAGCTCTCAGTCCCTCCATTGAAGCTGTGTGTACGGTATACTGTCCATGTCCAGAAAGGTAAGAAAAACATCATCAAAGTAGTCCATGTGACATCAGAGGGTCAGTTAGAATTTTTTGAAGCATCGAAAATACATTTTGGTCCAAAAATAGCAAAAACTACGACTTTATTCATCGTTGTCTTCTCTTCCGTGTCTGTTGTGAGCGTGTTCACTGCAGTGTAGTGATATCTGGTTTGTGAACGAATCATTCAATGTAACCGGAACTTTTTGAACCAGTTCACCCAATTGAACTGAATCGTTTGAAACTGTTCGCGTCTCCAATACGCATTAATCCACAAATGACTTAAGCTGTTAACTTTTTTAATGTGGCTGACACTCCCTCTGAGTTCAAACAAACCAATATCCCGGAGTAATTCATTTACTCAAACAGTACACTGACTGAACTGCTGTGAAGAGAGAACTGAAGATGAACACAGAGCCGAGCCAGATCCAGCTTTGTAAACACTTAGGAGCCATAGAATGTCAATGTCAATGTCAATTTTATTTCTATAGCACTACTAAACACAACACCAGTTGACCAGTGTGCTTTACATCAATACAAAATACAAATATAAAAACAATACAAAAACAGTACATTTCATCTTTAGTCACATGCTAAATCAAAAAGATAGGTTTTTAGCCTAGATTTAAAAACAGACAAGGATGGAGCAAATCTAATACTAAAAGGTAACGCATTCCACAGTCTTGGAGCGGCCACTGAAAATGCACGATCACCCCTGCTTTTCAGCTTTGATTTTGGTATACACAATAATCTCTGGTTTGACGACCGGAGAGACATAGCTGGACGATGTTCTACCAGTAGATCCGAAAGATAAGTAGGGGCCACACCATTTAAAGATTTAAAAACCAACAGAAGAATTTTAAAATCCACACGGTATCGTACAGGTAACCAGTGCAAATGACGTAATACTGGAGTAATATGGTCCCGTTTTTTAGTACCTGTTAGAAGTCTCGCCGCCACATTTTGTACCATCTGCAACCGGGATAAAGCTGATTGGCTGATCCCATAATACAACGAGTTGCAATAGTCAAGTCTCGATGTCAGAAATGCATGAATTAGTCTTTCAAAGTTATTAAAAGATATAATTGTTTTTACTCTGGCTAAAAGACGGAGCTGGAAAAAGCAGGATTTGACCACTGAACTTATCTGCTTGTCAAATTTCAAACCATCATCAAACACAACACCCAAGTTCTTTACACAAGTCTTTGCAGACAGTGTTACATTACCTAGGGTTATTTGAGTAAGAGTATTTGATGAGCCAAACACTATCATTTCGGTTTTATTTTCATTAAAATTAAGAAAATTTAGAGATAACCAAGCTTTCACATCAGATATACAGGCCCTAATTTTTTCCAGTCCATTACAATTTGATTTTAGGGGTAAATAAACTTGGGTGTCGTCCGCATAACAGTGGAACGACAACCCATGTTTCCTAAAAATAGACCCTAATGGAAGCATGTATAGCGAAAAAAGAATTGGAGCTAAAATGGATCCCTGCGGAACACCACAAGACAGAAAAGCAGCCTTTGACGAATATTCCCCAATGTTAACGCTAAACTTACTATTTGACAAATAAGACCTAAACCATTCTAAGGCAGGACCTTTGATACCCACCCAATGCTCCAGACGAGCAAGAAGAATAGAATGATTCACCGTATCAAAGGCCGCACTCAGATCTAGTAGTAATAATACAGTAGAAACCCCAGTGTCGGCAGCTATTAAAACATCGTTTAGGACTTTCATAAGTGCAGTCTCTGTTGAGTGGAATTTTTTAAAACCTGATTGAAAAAGCTCAAAAACCTTATTTTCATCCAGGAAACTCTGCAATTGTTTCAGAACTATCTTCTCCAAAATCTTAGAAATAAAAGGCAGATTTGAAACTGGTCTATAATTGTCCATAACATTTAAGTCTAAGTTAGGTTTCTTTAACATTGGCCGAACTATAGCATGTTTCAGTGCTTCTGGTACCATGGAGGTTTCCAGACATCGATTTATAATGTTTAACAAATAAGGCCCCACAGCATCAATAACTTTTTTCAACAGAAAAGGAGGGATGGCATCCATAGAGGAGCCCGACGGCTTTAAATGACCGACTATTTCTTGCAGGTGGGTTAGAGAAATAGGTTCAAATTGCTTCAGCTCCACCGAACAAGCCACCAAGGTAGACGGATCAAAAGAAGGACAACATATCCCCAATCTAATGTCATTGACCTTATTCACAAAAAATGTAAGAAAGTCATCACACAGAGTCATTGATACATCAGGATACTCATAAACAGGTGGATTAATAACAGAGTTAAAAACAGTAAAAAGAGTTCTTGGTCTGTGATAATTTTTAGTAATGAGTTCTGTGAAATAATCCGATCTTGCTGCTCTCAAAGCCTTTTGGTATTTTAACAACGAAGAACTTAGTATTTCAAAGGAAACATGAAGCTTATCCTTCTTCCATAAACGTTCTGCTTTTCTGAACAGTGTTGTGAGTTCCTCAATTGTCGGCATGGGTATTTGTCTGGCACCACAGCCTTGTTAGATCCCCGAAGGTCAATGCAGAGACGCATGCCCCCAGACCGTTTAGCACAAATCACAAGATTTGAGACCCAAGGGGAAGCATCAGTGGGCTTAATAAGGTGTGCAGCTAGCATGCCCTGTAGTTCAGTGGTGACCTTGTTTCGCATGGCGAGAGGCACTCATCACAGTGGCTGGATTACAGACAGTACATCTGGATTAAGCAGAGGTTTGTGGGGAAAAAGTAGATGCAGCCTGAATCACTGAATATAGCAGGAAACCTGAAGAATAGTTGCACCACTGTTGTCATGTAGAGAAAAGTCAAGGCTAAGGAACCAGTCAAGACCCAGGATATTAGCACCATGCTGAGTTATGTAAAATGGAAACTCTGGTCGACGTTTTTGCCCATACAGTATTTAGGGCTGGACAATATGGCCAAAATTTAATGTCACGATATATTTCTTAATTTCGGTCGATACGATTTAATTCCATAATTGATAACACTATTTAAAAAAGCCTTGTAAAAACTGCCAAGAGAGCCCACAACACATGTCTGTGCATACAACTTATGAAAAATAATTTAAAACCATTTTAGAAAAAAGAAAACAGCACAAATTAATGTTCAACTTTTTTTTTTTTTTGTATTTAGCCTTCATAGAAACAAGAAATGTGAAATCACTGTCAAATAATCATCTCAGACTCACCTAATTAATATTAATATCTTTAAATTCAAACTATAGGCTAATATAGAACATCCAGTCAAAAACCTTTGAACCGTAAGATTTTTCATGTTTTTTTTTATCTCTTCTGCTCACCAAGCCTGCATTTATTTGATCCAAAATACAGCAAAAACAGTAACATTTTAAAATATTTTTACTATTTAAAACTGTATTCCAGTGATTTCAAAGCTATATTTTTAGCATCATTACTTGAAAATTCAGCATTGATCACAAATAAATCGCAGACTTACAAGTACATTACCACCACCTATCTCTCAAGTGGACCATAGACACTCCTCATAGAGATTGTATGTAGAGTGTTAATGGCCCATTTGAGAGATAGGTGGCAGTAATGCACTTATAAGTCTGCAAGCCGCCATAATGCGGAAGAAGAATACCTCACCGATTGCCGCTGTGAAGCGCGTTTATAAGAGTTATAACATAAACACGATGTAAATACTGTCCAGTTACTTGCACAGACCGATCGTTTAGTGTCTTTACACATCAATGTATTGTCACGAGCTGCAGGGTTTAATATGGATTTGTCTGTGCATGTTTTTTTTACTCTCATAGATTCTGTTACCATTTGCCATGCATTGTACGACTGAGAGACTACAATGACTGAAGCTAAAAGTCCTAATTTGTGTTCTACTAGGGTGACCAAATGTGCCATTTTTTCCAGGACACGTCCTGGCCAGGATTTCTATATTGCCTAAAATATCCAGGTTTTAGCTTTGGCTTCCTGTTTTCATACTTAATGAAGGTAATGATCGTTTGACCAATAACATGCAGACTTTGTATATAATTGACCGATCGTGTTGCGTGAGAAGGTGGGATCAGAGAACGTTCAAAGCAATGCAAATACGTGAACATATTAGTATTTGACTTGAAGCAGCACTGAACATACTGATCGGTGTATGACATTAAAGTACAGTGAGAGTGATTCAAAAGCAAAAGAAGCCATGTGCTCTCTAGAGCTCTCACGGTACTTTGGCATACAACAATTGGTCTGCGCAGTGCAAACAAAGCCAATATTTTAGGCAACATAGAAATCCTGGCCAGGATGTGTCCTGGGAAAATGGAACGTTGATCACCATAGTTCTACTGAAGAAATATAGTCACCTACATCTTGAATGTCCTGGAGGTAAGCAGATAAACATCTAATTTTAATAGTGGTACTTCACTGGATGGCCAATTTCACATGTGTTTTGTGTATTTTCAAAATACAAAATACCTTATTTGGATTTAAATACATTTTCCCACACAGTATTTTGTATTTGTGGTTAAATACATTTTTCCACACCGTTTTTTGTATTTGTATTTTCAGCATATTTTTTATTTTATTTTTTTGTCTTTTGGAAACTGCATTTAAAATCCCAGTGGCTCAAAAATCTTAGGGGACACGTGCCCCTCACTTTGAATGGGCATGACTCTGTGTGTGTGTGATTGGTTAAAAAAAAACATAGAAGCCTTAGAAACTTGGCACAAGAAACTCACAGTAAATTTATTTACAATTTATAAGATCAAAATAAATGAACTATTTTACATTTTTAAATAGTAACAATGTTGGTAAGGACACCAAATTGCTAAGTTGAAATTGATGGTAAAACGTGAAAAGAGAAGTTACTTAAGCACAATTTTCATGACTAACAAATACTAAGCATAAGTGCAGCTGTTTAAAATCCTTTATGCATTTAGTTTACAATATTTACACATTTGTTTCACAATGAGTAATTTATTAATTCTTCAAAGGTCTCTCACAGATCCATCGGTGTGTAGTATCACAATGAAATCTATAATTATCTGATACTCTAAATGCAGCACAGTTGGCGGTCCCAGACCTTAAACAAAGATTTTTACACTAATAATTTAGACTCCGTTTATGATATGTATGATACATGATACACATACATGATATGTATGATTTCAGGCTAATGATTAGTTAAAGAATATTTCACTGAAAAAAAAAATTGCTGAAAATGTACTCTTCCTCTGGTCCTCCGAGATGAGTTTGTCTCTTCATCTGAACTGATTTGGAGAAATGTAGCATTACATCACTTGTAATTTCAGGAAAGCTGCGTGATCACAGTACATTTCAAGCCTTGATGAAGTTGTTTCTTACAAACATGTAGCTATCCACTTGTTATGTTAGCTGTAAATAACATTAATAATGTAAATTGATGGACTGGAGTGATGTTCATTACTTATGGATTATTTGTTTTTATCAGCTGTTTAGACTCTCATTCTGACGGCACCCATTCACTGCAGAGGATCCATTGGAGAAACAAGTGATGTAATTCTAAATTTCTCAGTATGTAGAGATGGAGAAATAAACTCTGCTACATCTCGGATGGCCTGAGGTTGATTACATTTTTATTTTTGAAAGCTATTTCTTTAATTTCAGTGATCTCTTACCCAGTTGGCGTTTTGGTGTCATCAATCCAAATCCACCCACTCTCTGTGTTTATCAGACCAATCCAAAAATAATTTTTCTCAACAACTTTCAGCAAAAACTTCTGAAATAACAAAATAAAAGCATATGATGCTTCATGTCTATACTATGTAGGCCCGTTTCCACCACTGAATAAAAAGTAATATAAAAGGTAATTGCAACTTTTTATCTAACAATTCTGAAAAAAAAAATTCTTGCAGTTGCAAATGTACAATTCTGACATTTTTTTCTAAGAATTGTAAGATATAAACTCACAGTTGTGAGTTATAAAGTCAGAATTTGTTGTTTGCATCTAGCAGTTATGACTTTTTCTCACAATTGCAGGTTTATATCTCACAATATCCCACAAGTCAGAATTGAGATGAAAACTCAAAATCACGCGAAAAAAGTCATTGTTAGATAAAGTCACATTTACCTTTTTAAAAAGTGTTATTCAGTGGTGGAAACATGCTTACATATTAAACAGTATATGTATATATATATATATATATATATATGAGTGCCGCTTGAAAGTTTGTGAACCCATTGGTATTTTCTATAATTCTGCATAAACATAACACAAAAAATAATAAAAATTTCACACAAGTTCTGAAACCTGACAGAGAACCCAATCAAACAAATGAGATGAATATATATACTTTGTCATTTATTTATTCAGAAAAATTTTCCAATATTACATATCTGTGAGCGGCAAAAGTATGTGAATCTTGAAGTTTAGCTGTTCATTTCAAAGTGAAATTGGAGTCTGGAGAATCGAGTTCTGAGAATCCACGTATTCAAATATTTTACCCATAATAATAGGTTTAATTTATTTACCCTTAACTATAACAATAATTTTCACTTATATATATATATTCTAAAATGTCTCATAAAATTGTACTAACTACAATTTAATAAGTATTTCTAACTGCGTAGTCAGCTGAGTCTGCTTCATATGGGGAAATTAAAATATAATTATTTGCTCTTTTTGTGTTATTATTTCCACAAACTATCAGTAAGAATGTTCTAGACCTCAGACAGAGGAAAAGGTACGAAACCGGGAATGCGACTTCTGAACATTTAATTCTACAGGGTATAAAAGGAGTGTTCTGCACCCTCTCTGTCGCTCTCGCTCTGGCTCTTTCTTTCTCTATACTTCAAGCTTTCACTTCCTTTTTCTTTAGCTTCACTTGAAAATTCTGAGACTCAGACTTAAACTTTCTACAGGTTTTTATTCAATTAAGATACTTTTGATTCAGACAGAATAATTGTTCATGTTTTGACCTCACTGATTGGAGTGTTTTTGAAGCTGCTTCCACCGATCTGGATGAACTCACAGAGACTGTTACATCATATATCAGTTTCTGTGAGGATATGTGTATTCCTAGCAAGACTCAACTAAATTACAACAATGACAAACCGTGGTTCACTGCAAAACTCAGACAGCTCCGTCAGGCCAAAGAAGATGCTTACAGGAAGGGGGACAATGTCTTGTATAAACAGGCTAAATACACACTGGAAAAGGAGATCAGAGTGGCAAAGATGAATTATTCTGAAAAAATAAGGACTCAGTTCACTTTGAACGACTCCGCATCAGTGTGGAAAAGCCTAAAGAAGATCACCAATTACAAGACACCACCCCCCAGCACTGTGGAGAATCAACGACTGGCAGACGATCTGAACGAGTTTTACTGCAGGTTTGAAAGAACACCCATCACCTGCCCTGAACACCTCTCCACACAACCGTTCACACCATTAACAACTCCTGCAACCAACCCTGAATGCCTCTCCAAACAACCGTTCACACCATTAACAGCTCCTGCAACCCATCCTGAACACCTCTCCAATCAAGCGCTCTCACCATTCACACCTCCTGCATCCCCCCTCTCCCCCACACCTGCAATACAGATCAGCGAGGATGCGGTGCGCCAGGTCTTCCGGAAGCAGAAAAGGAAAAAAGCACCAGGCCCAGATTGTGTTACACCAGCCTGTCTGAAATCCTGTGCTGACCAGCTGGCCCCCATCTTCACAAAGATCTTCAACAGATCGCTGGAGCTGTGCGAAGTCCCTTCATGCTTCAAACGCTCCACCATCATCCCCATCCCAAAGAAACCCAAAATTACAGGACTAAATGACTACAGGCCTGTGGCTTTAACATCCGTAGTCATGAAGTCATTTGAAAAACTGGTGCTGGCTCACCTGAAGGACATCACTGGACCCTTGCTGGATCCTCTTCAGTTTGCCTACAGAGCAAACAGGTCTGTGGACGATGCAGTAAACATTGGACTGCATTATGTTCTGCAACACCTAGACAGACCGGGGACTTATGTGAGGATCCTGTTTGTGGACTTCAGCTCGGCCATTAACACGATCATCCCAAACCTCCTCCTGCCCAAACTAACTCAGCTCTCCGTGCCCACCTCCGTCTGTCAGTGGATCAACAGCTTCCTGACAGACAGGCAGCAGCTAGTGAGGCTGGGAACATACACATCCAGCACCCGTACAATCAGCACCGGAGCTCCCCAGGGCTGTGTTCTCTCCCCACTGCTCTTCTCCCTGTACACTAATGACTGCACATCTAAGGACCCCTCTGTCAAGCTCCTGAAGTTTGCAGACGACACCACACTCATCGGCCTCATTCAGGTTAAAGAGCTGGCTGTCTGGTGCAGTCTCAACAACCTGGAGCTTAACACGCTCAAAACAGTGGAGATGACTGTGGACTTCAGGAGAAACCCCCCTGCACTCCCCCCACTCACCATCATGAACAGCACTGTGACTGCAGTGGAGTCATTCAGGTTCCTGGGCACCACTACCTCTCAGGACCTGAAGTGGGACATTCACATTGACTCCATTCTGAAAAAGGCCCAGCAGATGTTGTATTTCCTTCGCCAGCTGAGGAAGTTTAACCTGCCACAGGAGCTGCTGAGACAGTTCTACTCCACCATCATCGAATCCATCCTCTGCACTTCAGTAACTGTCTGGTTCAGCTCAGCTTCTAAATCTGACCTCAGAAGACTACAGAGGGTAGTCCTGACTGCTGAGCGGATCATCAGTTCAACTCTCCCATCTATTCAAGAACTGTACTTATCCAGAGTGAGCAAAAGGGCTGTTAAAATCACTCTGGACCCCTCACATCCAGCACACTCCCTCTTTGAACTGTTGCCATCTGGTCGACGCTACAGAGCACTGAGCACCAGAACGACCAGACACAGGAACAGTTTCTTCCCTCAGGCAATCCATCTTATGAACAGCTGATACACACTGAACACACTGAACACACTACACTTTATATTTATATACACATACACTTAATTTATCTAACACACATACTTAGTATACACTTAAATTTTGCACATAATATACATGTACATACATAACTGCATTTTTGTAATATACCTGCCTACAATTGTCAATTTGTATATTGTCATTTCTTATCTACTTATTTGTATTTTTTGTATTTTTATATTCTTTTATTATGTGTTTTATGTTCTGTCGCTGTCATTCTGTTGTACTGCGGAGCTTCTGTCACGAAAACAAATTCCTCGTATGTGTAAACATACCTGGCAATAAAAGCTCATTCTGATTCTGATTCTGATTTTTCGTTATAAGTTTTACTAATAATAGATGGGTACAATCTATCTTAAATGGATTGTTATTGAAAATATACTAACAGTTTTCAGAGCTGTTTTTAATCAGTGAGATGACTATCAGGTGACTGTGTTTCTGTTTTATTTAAAGAACAGGAATCTATCAAAGTTTGGTCATGTTTGGGGAAGTGTTTCATGTAGGGCTGTGAATCTTTGGGTAGACTTCAATTCTATTCATGATTCATAGGTTTCCGATTCGATTCAAGAACGATTTTTGCAAATTTAGAATGATTCGATTCGCAATTAAATCTGATTCGATTAGATTATAACGATTTGATTCAAAACTCTTTAAGTGCATTCACAGGATTATATAAATGCTTCTCCTAAATTATTTAAATGCTTCGTCAGGGAAAATTACACTAGTCTATATGGTTAGAGAACCACATGTTAGAAAAATAAACTGAAATAAAATACCTTTTGTCCATTGTTAGATGCCAGCTTAATAGTGCTATGGCATGACATGGCTTACGTAAAAATTTATGTAACCCAAGATTTAAAAAAAGAGCCTTCAATGTATTATGTATAAGCTAACATTTTGTCACACCAGGGACGTAGCCATCATTTCAGAAGTGAAAAAAATCATTTTATGTATGTAGCCTATGTATTATCATAACTATATATATATATATTTTTTTTTTTTTTTTTTTTTTTTTTTTAAGAATTCTCTTCTTTTTTTTACTTTTGCTTTAAGAAATCAAATACACTGTTGGTCATAGTTAATCATTTGTAATCAATTATATTTTCCTAATGGCAATTTTATGATTGTTTTATATAGGCTACTACATTTAATTAGCTATTATTTCAATTTTCTGCACAGAATAAGGTAGAAATTATACTTTATAGTTTCTGTGCTGTCATAAATGATATGTCAATAAGCACTGCATCATTCATAAATTATTTATTTATTGTGTTTTTTTAACGCTTCATCAGTTCATTCTGCTTTTATTCAGTTTAGCTGCAGATAAAGTCTGGCACGTCTAGGAGAGCGAGATCATTTCTCTTTCAGTGTGAAAACTTCTTTATCTCATTTTCAATGCACCAGATGTCTGTTTGCTAAAGCAACGAATGCTACTTTCATGCATAAGATCAGATAAACCTCGCACTATTTCAAGGTCGTTGTTAATGCTGTGGTTATTTGAACTTCACTTTAGTTTTACTGGAAAGAAATCACATGTCAGCTGCGTCAGAGACGAACGGAGCGCGAGCGCAATCCTGTGACAGTCTCGGGCAGTAATAGTGGAGAATGTGAAGGATAGAAGCGAGGCACGAACACTGTTCAAGGTCTCCATTAATTTGTGCCAGTAGTAATTAAATGTGTATATATTTTGAAAGCATTGAATCGCTATAGAAATCACAATTCGTTCGATTCTTAAATCGATTACTGTCCGAGATCGGTGATTCACAATTCAAAAGTCATGTTTCAAGATCAGTGCATTTACATCATCTTGATGCATCGAGAAAACGAGTGAATCGTGACACCCCTAGTTTCAAGGAATGAACAAAAGAGATCTCTGAGGACCTCAGAAAAAGAGTTCATTAAGCTAAAAGGTTTTCGAGGCCATCTTTAAAGAGTTTGGACTCCACCAATCCATGGTCAGACAGATTGTGTACAAATGGAGGAAATTCAAGACCACTGTTACTCTCGCCAGGAGTGATCCACCAACAAAGATCTCTCTAAAAGCAAGACGTGTAAAAGTCCATTAGGTTTCAAAGGACTGCAGGCTAACTTCTAGGCAACTAAAGGTCTTTCTCACATTGGCTAATGTTCATGAGTCCATCATCAGGAGAACACTGAACAACCATGGTGTGCATGGGAGAGTCGTAAGAAGAAAGCCACTGCTCTCCTAAAAGAGCATGGATGAGACCAAAAGAGAACATTTTGGTTTAAATGATTTGCGTTACATTTGGAGAAAGAAAACACTGCATTCCAGCATAAGAATCTTATCCCATCTGTGAAACATGGTAGTGGTGGTATCATGTTTTGGGCCTGTTTTGCTGCATCTTGTCCAGGATGGCTTGCCATCATTGGTGGAACAATGAATTATGAATTATACCAGCAAATTATGAAGGAAAATGTCAGGACATCTGTCCGGGAACTGAATCTCAAGAGAAAGTGGGTCATGCAGAAAGACAATGACCCCAAGCACACAAGTCGTTCTACCAAGGAGTTGTTAAAGGAGGACAAAACTAATGTTTTGGAATGACCAAGTCAAATTCTGGACCTTAATCTAATTGAAATTTTGTGGAAGGACCTAAAGCAAGCATTTCATAGAAGGAAATCCACCTACATCACAGAGCTGAAGCAGTTCTGTAATGAGAAAGGGGCTAAAATGCCTACAAGATGTTAAGCAGGACTAATCAGCAGTTACAAGAAACGTTACTTGCAGCCATTGCTGCAAAGGGGGTCACACTCACAATTATTTAACACCTGATAATTTTTCTTAATACATAAATGACATAGTATATATTTTTGTATCCTTTGTTTGAATGGATTCTCTTTGTCTACTTTCAGGACCCGTGTTTTGGGTCAAATTTATGCAGAAAAATAGAAAATTCTAAAGGGTTCACAAACTTTCATGCAGCACTGTATATTATATGAACAAACGTCCAAAATGTAATTGTTGCTCACTTTTTCACTGGCTTCTTTTATGATCACCAGATCTGCTCCTCTCTGTTGACAGTCTCTCCTGCTGTCACTCCAGCTTTTCTTCTCAGATGAAATATAATAAAAACTGAAGTTGTAGTAAATCCATTTCAAGGGTTCCCCTTGCTGATCTGTTAATACAACTGTTTAGTAAATTATTATTTAATACTTGAGGTTAATTAAAAAGAAAATTACCTTGTTTATAAAGCCAACTATCCAGTCGGTTCTTGTCATTCATTAACTGCTTGCTTTCTTCAGTCAGGTTATTGTTGCATTCCATTATCTGCACTCTTTCTTCAGTCAGGTTTTTGTTGCGTTCCATTATCTGCACTCTTTCTTCAGTCAGGTTACTGATCTGAGTTAGCAACTGCTTTCTCTCAGAGGTGTAACACACACACAGCACTATTACAGCAGTCAGCAGAAGAAAACACACCAGACACAAACACACTCCGGCTGCTCTGTGCTTTCTGTTCTTCACTGAGACATTTTCTGTAGATGACAGACACAAATTTATAAAATGTGACTTCTCAAAATTGAACTTCTACGTCACTATTATGACATTCTACGAAGAACCAGTCTTGGGGAAAGTTACTTTTAAAAGTAATGCATTACAATATTGCGTTACTCCCTGAAAAAGTAACTAATTGCATTTCTTATTGATGTGGTATGTTACTTTTTATCATCTTAGCTGGGCTTCTTTTAATCGTCTTTAAAATAAAAATTCACACCTGTACAGTAGAGGGCACATCTGAAACAAACCTTTTAGCTGTGTGGCCATTCTGGATTGCATGAACACTCTTCAATAGGGCTGTGAATCTTTGGGTAGATTTCGATTCATGATTCGTAGGTTTTCAATTCGATTCAAGAACGATTTTTCTAATTTAGAACGATTCAATTCAATTCGATTCACAATTAAATCTGATTCAATTCTAAACTCTTTAAAGGTCCCATGACATGGATTATTTCCTTTTTTTTAAATGCTTTTTTAATGTTTCCTTTGGTGTACTTATATTGTTAGTATGATTTTACATTTAAAATTTAGAAATAAAAAGCATTTTTATATCCTGATATTAGCCCTCTGGCTTGAATGCTCTGTTTGAAGGGGTGTGTCTGCTTTGAGACTCCGAGTAAACGACAACTGATGTGTCAGCGTCATTCATTGTAACGGCAGTTTAGGTAAGAGTGCAGATATACTCGCGATGTGTGATAGACAGCTCCGAAAAAAATAAAGGGAGCGTTCTTTGATCGCTCTCTGTAGTTAAATCACAATTTAAATAACAGATTTGTTTCATGCTACAAGAGAAACAACGTGAACTTGATCGTTTAGTCACTAGCTTGATTCACTGATGCATAAACAGTATTAAACGATTTAGAAAGAAAGTCTGTGTGAACTTGAATAATTAGCTACACATCAGAAATCACTGATCACAGATCAGGTATTAATGAACAGTTACTCACTGTTTGTGGCGGTGCTGTCGAATCCATATCATAAAAGTCTGTTTGTAACGCCTGTGCTGACATTGCGACTGAATTATATGTATATATTTGGGCGGGCAAAGCAGAGAAAGGGGAGGTAACATTTCTCCTAACAACGTCACAAGGAGGAGATTCCAGATCAGCCCGTTTGAGCTTCCATTTTCTCAAAGGCAGAGAAAGATAGCAAAATCTCGATTTACACCGATTAGAATTTCTAGAAACTAGGGGACCATATACAGGCTAGGGGAACTCATATTAATGTTAAAAAACCTCAGAAAGTGAAAATTTTATGTCATGGGACCTTAAAGTGCTTTCACAGTATTATTCAAATGATTCCCCTAAATTCTTTAAATGCTTAGTCAGGGCAAATTACACCAGTCTTTATGGTTAGAGAACCATAGGTTAGAAAAAAATGAAATAAAATATCTTTTGCAGGGAACTACACTGTGACCAAAATGGTCGCATATGCGACCTTTTGAAATGCCATTGCGACCATAATTTTTATGGGGTCGCAAATGTATCACTGATTATTTTTGTACCTACCTTATGTTTTACAGCGCTAATACAGTTTTAAACGCCGTAAAAAACAGCGTTTTATATGTAAACGCGATTAATCTATAGCGTAATTCTGTCCCTTTAGGCTTGCCATACCAAACATAAGGTAGGTACAAAAATAATTGTAGTAGGTACTACAAACATAAATAAATGTATATGTATATATAAATAAATAAAATAAATGTAAATGTAAATAGCCATAGATTCTATTTATACTATGTTAAAATAGGATTTTCTGCTATTTATACTATTATTATTATTATTATTATTACTATTATTTATGTCACAGAAAACTGCTATTTATACTACTTAATAAATAGTGACAATTATCTGGACCTCAGTATTGTAGTACATTATATAAAACAGTATGCAATAATAACTTAATGAGTGTAAATTTGAATTGAAATTCAAATAATTAAATGGATGCCACATTATTGGGACAATAAAGCTCTCCCTAAAACTACCATTACCCTACCCAATACTTTATTTTCAACTTTTATGATTATGTTACGGTGGCCGAGAGACCTCAACCCGCTGCAATTTAAGAAAACACATGCAAATTGAAAAAACACCTGCAAATAAAAAAAACATCTTCATCAATTTGACAACACAAGTGTTGCAAATCATCACAACACATGCATATAACGAAAACCGCTGCAAATCCATCACAACACATGCATATAACGGAACGAGCTGCAAAATCTCACAACACATGCATATAACGAATCGCGCTGTATATCATCACAACACATGCGCGCTGCAAATCCTTCACAACACATGCAAATTAAGAAACGCTGCAAATCCTACTGCAAATAGCACTGACCACAAATGGAAATGTTTCAAGGAGACCCCAAAAAGTGTCAGACCCGGCTTGGATTTGCTTATCGTGCAGTGGCTACTGGTCAGTGGAGTTGTTGGTGAACTGAAAGGTGAGTTTTTTTTAAACACCCTGATTGCACCTGAAGACACTGCCACCCCTGCAGCCCTCTCCACTAATTTCACTTGTTCCCACACTCCTCGTACCACTGGGAGGGGTGGAGGTACTGGTCTCCTTATATCAAAAGAATGGAAATTTGATCTTCAGCCATCACCTACAGGTAACGGTTCAATTGAATCACTTGCCATTACTGTAACCACCCTGTTAAAATCCACTTTGTGGTCATTTATCGTCCCCCAGGTCAATTGGGAAACTTCTTGGAGGAGTTGGATGTGCTGCTATCAAAATTTCCTGAAGATGGTACTCCTCTGGTACCTCTTGGTGACTTCAACATCCACCTAGATAAAACCCAGGCTGCTGACTTCAAAACTCTACGCACCTCATTTGATCTCTGTAATGATAAAACCTTCGTAATCATCGGGAAGAAGGAGGCGGGAACCGGCGGACAATCCATTGAAACTTTAATAATTCAAAATAAACACAAAACAGCTCACGGACGACTGATGCGCACAAAATAAAACCAAAACCTAAAATAAAGCCCAGGCCTGGTCCTCTCTCGTCCTTCACTGTCGTCGCTCCAGTTTTATATCCTTCCATCTCCTATGTGGGACTCGAGACCTGTGGTGGGTCGCAGGTGTCGCTGATTTCCCAATCACTCCACTGGCCTCACTCGTGTTCCCACATCCCTCGGCCCCGCCCCACTCGTCACATACCCCCATCGTCCCTCGCAGGCCGGGGGGTACCCTCGAGACTGCGCTCTACTCCCCCCCCCTCCCTCCGGGGGGACCGCTCACGGGGACCTGCGGGAACCTGGGGGTAGGACAGACGAGGCGAGAGAAAAGGAGATGTAAGGAGGAGCGACAGAGACGAGAGAGGGGAGAGAAAAAAATAAATAAATAAAAAATCCGGTTCCCAGATGCACTGCTGCTCGGCCCTCCACCAGCTGGGTGATCTCCTCCGCGGTGCCTGGCGGTGGCACTGGACGGCCCTCGGCGGACGGCACGACACTCCTCCGCCGCCCGGTGGACGGCGACGGCTCCTCCGGTTTTGGGCAGCCGGCAGGAGTCCCCCGTTCCCTGCTCCTCCCCGTTCCGGCGGATGGCAGCAGGCTCCAGCCACCTGGCGAACGGCGCCGACTCCTCCGCTCCCTCACGGACTGCAGCCGCCCCTCCATATCGTGGGCGGCCGGCAGCGAGCTCGCCCGTCCCCGGCAACTCACTTCAGTCCACCGCCTCGAGCGTCCATGCCGGCACACTCCTCGCCTGCTCGATGGCACCGCGGATTCACCACAGCGGCGAGGGATCTTCAGCAGCGCGTCCCTCCTTCTCCCGGGTTTCGGCACCACTGTAATGATAAAACCTTCGTAATCATCGGGAAGAAGGAGGCGGGAACCGGCGGACAAACCATTGAAACTTTAATAATTCAAAATAAACACAAAACAGCGCATCAGCCCCTCACGGACGACTGATGCGCACAAAATAAAACCAAAACCTAAAATAAAGCCCAGGCCTGGTCCTCTCTCGTCCTTCACTGTCGTCGCTCCAGTTTTATATCCTTCCATCTCCTATGTGGGACTCGAGACCGGTGGTGGGTCGCAGGTGTCGTTGATTTCCCAATCACTCCACCGGCCTCACTCGTGTTCCCATATCCCTCGGCCCCGCCCCACTCGTCACAATCTCAAGCAAGTGTCTACTACAGTGACTCACAAATCAGGCAACCAACTGGACCTCATCTACACGCGCTGTTGCCTGTGGATAACTCTTCAGTTGTTCCACTGCACACCTCAGACCACTTCCTCATTACTGCTAACTTAGCACTTACTCCTGAAGCGGCTCACACTCCAACGCAGGTCACCTTTCGACGGAACCTACGCTCACTCTCTCCATCTCGCCTATCTTCTGTGGTTTCATCCTCACTTCCTGCACTCTCTCAGTTATCAGCTCTGGACACGAACAGTGCTACGGACACTCTTTGCTCCACTTTAACATCTTGCTTGGACAACTTTTGCCCACTGTTGTCTTGACCAGCACGCACCGCCCCATCTGCCCCCTGGCTGTCCGAAGTTCTCTGTGAACATCGCTCTAAACTCAGGGCAGCAAAGAGGAAATGGCAGAAATCAGGAAACTCTACCGACCTCAGTGTGTATCAGTCTCTCCTCTCTTCCTTCTCTGCAAATGTCTTCACGGCTAAAACATCCTACTACCACAACACAATTAAAAGCTGTTGTGACACTCGGACACTCTTCAAGACTTTCTCTTCTCTTCTTAATCTGCCACCACCACCTCCTCCATCAACTCTTACAGCGGACGACTTTGAAGTTTTCTTCACAAATAAGACAAGAACCATCAGTGACCAATTCTCCACACCGCAGACTGAGGACAACTTCACAATGACCGACGCACACTCTTTCTCCTCCTTCTCCTCCCTCTCAGAGATGGACGTTTCCAAACTTCTGTCCAATCATCCTACTACTTGTCCACTTGATTCGATCCCCACTCACCTCCTTCAAGGGATCTCTTCTTCAGTCATACCTTCGCTTACTCACGTTATCAACTCCTCTCTTCACTCTGGAACATTTCCCTCAGCATTCAAGCAGGCTCGGGTAAGCCCACTGCTCAAGAAACCATCTCTAAATCCAGCGCTTCTTGAAAACCACAGACCGGTATGCCTTCTTCCATTCATTGCAAAGACACTTGAGCGAGCTGTGTTCAACCAGCTTTCTACGTTCCTTGTACAGAACAACCTCCTGGACAGCAACCAATCTGGCTTCAAAAGTGGCCACTCAACTGAGACTGCTCTGCTCTCGGTTACTGAAGCCCTGCGACTAGCAAGAGCAGCTTCAAAATCCTCAGTACTCATCTTAATGGACCTATCTGCTGCTTTTGACACCGTTAATCACCAGATTCTCCTGTCCACCGTCAGAAAGATGGGCATCTCTGGAACCGCACTCCTGTGGGTTAAGTCCTACCTCTCTGACAGATCCTTCAGTGTGTCTTGGAGGGGTGATGTTTCTAAGTCACAACAACTTGCTACTGGGGTTCCTCAAGGCTCAGTACTTGGACCACTTCTCTTCTCCATCTACATGACGTCATTAGGATCTGTCATTCAGAAGCATGGCTTTTCTTATCAATGCTACGCTGATGACACCCAACTCTACTTCTCATTCCAACCAGATGACCCGACGGTAGCTGCTCGCATTTCAGCCTATCTGAGTGACATTTCTAGCTGGATGAATGACCATCACCTTCAGCTTAACCTTACGAAGACAGAACTCCTGGTGATTCCAGCTAACCCATTGCTTCATCACAACTTCTCTATACAGCTGGGTTCGTCAACCATTGCTCCTTCGAGGACAGCCAGAAACCTAGGAGTTGTGATGGATCATCAGTTAGCTTCACAGACTACATTGCTACAACGACCCGGTCCTGCAGGTTTGCCTTATACAACATTAGGAAGATTAGACACTTCCTGTTAGACACTTACCAACATACCTAAACTCACTGGTTAAATCTTATGTGCCCTCCAGAAGTTTGCGCTCTGCAAGTGAACGACGCCTTGTAATGCCATCCCAAAGAATTCTTGTCTTTTCATAAAAAAAATTAAAAATAAAAAAAAACCTGGCTATGTGTTCTATACTAGACTAACTGAGACTTGTCATGGCACTTGTATACTTTTGTTGTTCTCTTGTTGACCTGACTGCTTCTATTGTTCTCATTTTTAAGTCGCTTTGGATAAAAGCGTCTGCTAAATGATTAAATGTAAATGTAAATGTTGCATGATTACTTTATCTTTTGGATATTATTATCCTAAATAAGCTGAATAATTACATGATTAAATGTAAAACGTTACTTAAGATGCATAACTTTAATATCCTCAGCTTAATATAATTTCAAGGTTAATGGAAATAAATTTGCAATGCTTCATTAATTGTTTCTTAATGTGCATGTGCTGTGAGGATTTGCAGCGTGTTTCGTTATATGCATGTGTTGTGATGATTTGCAGCGCATTTCGTTATATGCATGTGTTGTGAGGATTTGCAGCGCGTTTCGTTATATGCATGTGTTGTGATGATTTGCAACACTTGTGTTGTCAAACTAATGAAGATGTTTTCTTCATTTGCTGGTGTTTTTTCAGTTTGCATGTGTTTTCTTAAGTTGCAGCGTGTTGAGCTCTCTCGGCCACCATATTATTTACTTAATTTTCATTGAAAATAAATGATTTTCTGGTGTGATATGAAATTTGAACAGGGAGAAAAAAGTTCGCCAAAAAACCTGGTCGATCACATCAAAATATGTATGACACACGTTTTACCTTCTTTACCTTCTGTTACCTTCTGGCTTTGCTTGGAACTATTTGTGTCGGTGAAACAAAAACAGACCTGACAATATTGTGTCCAAAATGTAACTCACTTATATTAATTTCTTGTTGTTGAACCGTTAAATCAATATCACATTCACTATCATCCTCGTGCACTGATATTCAGAAAACTGCACTTGTGACATTACTTAACTATATCAGATGTTATAAATATAAAGATCAAATACTCAAAGGGATATGTTTGCCCTCATAACTTTAATTATAGTGGCGTTATAACAGGCTTCATCATAGAAAAAAAAAAAAAGTGAGAAGTGATTCATGCAGTAAATGCTTCTAGTAACACCCACCTCAGCATTATTGTGTGAGTGGAAAATGTATATAAAACCCTTGCAAAGCTTAACAAAAAAAAGGTATTTTACAACCAATAGTTAAATATGCATGTTTAATTGAATTCAAGTTCCCTTTCAGTCGGTCACGTTCCACGTTACGAATGGGATCGCCCGAGAGCCCAATCAACTTCGAATGCTACAATACGAGCCAATGATCTGCGGGATTTGCATTGCGAGCTCCGCCCCGCAGAGCGGGTATATAAGGAGCAACGCGAGCAGCTCGCATTCAAGCTTTCGCTTCGGAGCCAAGCACATCGTGTGCTGCTTTCACCAGAGTGCTACAAGCAAGAGTCACTGGTGTTGGTGTGACGTCGTGATTTAGCGGTTCGTTTGGGTTTCCTGCGACAGCTCCCGTGTTCCCCTGAGCGCTTCAACACCTCTGAAAGAGCAAATTTCTTTCACAAAAGAGATATGGGCCGATTTGCGTCTTTTTAAAGATGTCATTTTGCCCGTGTGTTTCTGGGTGCGGTCGATACATCGCTCCTCGTGACGGCCACGATCGTTGTGTCACGTGTCTGGGCTTCCAGCACGCTGAGACTGCGTTCGTGGATGGCTCATGTTCTCATTGCGGGGACATGACCATCTCGGCGTTGAGATCGAGACTCGATTACCCTAAAAGGTATAGAGTCCCCTCTGCCACACCCCGTTCTAGCTCTTCTTCTCGTAAGAGGGTTACTTCGGCTGGTGGCCAGGGTGATCTGAGGGTTACTGTGTGGGCTTCCCCGACGAGCCAACCTCCTCGGGCCACACCCCCCTCACATACGTCGCAGCCGGTCGAGTTTCCGGATGAGTTTGCTGGACCCTCTCAGGCTCCTGACATCTCATTCGGGGCTCGCGAAGAGGGCCGTATGTCGATCGCCGCATCACAAGGTGGGCTTGAGTCCTCTGGAGATGAGGATTCGGCTGCATTGCCTCCCTCGGGAGTGCCAGCGTTGTCCGAGTCTGATCCCGAGCTGACGGCCATGCTTTCCCCGGCAGCGGAGAGCATCGGGCTTGAGTGGAATTCTCCGCCCTGTCTCGAGTGCTAGAGGCTGGATGATTGGTTCCTGGGGGCTGCTCATGCGGATCGCCAGCACCCCCCTCTGGTTCCTTTCTTCCCGGAAGTGCACCAGGAAGTAACCAGTTCATGGAAGGCACCTTTAACTGCCCGAAACCGTTTTGGTACTTCCTCCGCCTTCACTGCCCTCGATGGCTGGGCGGCCAAGGGGTATGCTGGGATTCCCCTGGTGGAGCGTTCTGTTGTGATGGAACTGTGTCCACAGAGCACTTCCGCTTGGCGTGGCGGTCCCAAGCTGCCCTCTAAGGCCTGTAAGCTCTCATCCATGCTTGTGGCCAAGGCTTACAGAGCTGCGGGCCAGGCCGCTTCTGCACTGCATGCCATGGCCTCACTTCAGGCCTATCAGGCCAAGCTGCTCCGGCAGCTGCACGAGGGCAGTGCTGACCCAGGGGTTTTGCAAGAGGCGCGCACTACTACCGACCTCGCTCTCCGGGCGACGAAGGTCACTGCGTGCTCCTTGGGTCAGGTGATGTCCACTTTGGTGGTCCAGGAGTGCCACCTATGGCTGAACCTGCCAGACATGGGGGGGTCTGATCGGGCTCAGCTCCTCAACTCCCCGGTCTCCTATGATGGCCTCTTCGGCGACGCGGTAGAGAGCTTTGCCCAGCAGTTCTCTGCCACCCAGAAGCAGTCTGAGGCCATCAGACACATCCTGCCCCGGCGGCCCACTGCTGCCTCCACCCCACTGCCGGCGCAGCCGCCTCAGCCTGCTAGTTGCCGAGGGTGCCCCCCTGCGGCCTCCTCCACTCCCGCTCGGCCACAGCAGCAGCCTTCACCCCAGCAGCAGCCTTCACCCCAGCCGCAGCGAGGAGATGGCCACAGAAGGGCAGTGCAACCCGTCTCTGCCCCTAAGCCTGCCAAACGCCAGGCCAAGCGGCATTCCTGAGATGGGCGACCCGGAGTTGGAGACGTCAGCTCGTCAGGAGGTGGTAGCAGGACCACTCCTTCCCCAGGAGGAGAGCCGGGGGAGAATCTTTTATTCTCATTTTCTTTTTGTTCCGCCACTGGCCCTGTGGCCGGTGGTACCCAAACCTTCACTAAAAGAGCTTTTTCCTCTACCTCCAAGTCCCAATAGGCCACGAACGACAGTTGGCAACGTGCTTCCTCACCGCTCTCGTTCTCCTCTCCCCTTGCCAGTTTCCATGGGAAGGAGTTACAGTTTCCGGGGCTGTCTGCTTCACCACGCTGCCCCACTGTGGGTACGCCTGTAGTCCCCTTGACCCCGCTGGTTCAGTTCCTGGGAGCCTGGCTAGAGCTCCCCAGGCCTTCCCGCTGGCTCATCCGGATGCTCAGGCTCGGCTACGGGATTCAGTTCACCCGGCGTCCCCCCAGGGACCCTGCTGGCAAAGGGCGCGATAGAGCTGGTCCCTCCAGCCGACATGAAGTCCGGCTTTTACAGCCCTTACTTCATAGTACCCAAGAAGACAGGTGGGTTACGGCCAATCCTGGACTTGCGTGCCTTGAACCGAGCTCTGCACAGACTCCCGTTCAAGATGCTAACGCCCAAGCGCATTTTCGAATGCATTAGTCCAATGGATTGGTTTGCAGCGATCGACCTGAAGGACACGTACTTTCATGTCTCCATTCTTTCTCGACACAGACCGTTTCTTCCGTTTGCTTTTGAGGGGCAGGCATATAAGAACAAGGTTCTCCCATTCGGGTTGGCCCTGTCTCCCCGCGTCTTTACGAAGGTCGCGGAGGGAGCCCTGGCTACTCTCAGGGAACAAGGTGTCCGTATCCTCAACTACCTCGACGACTGGCTGACCCTAGCTCAATCTTTTGAGAGCGGTTGAGCGAGCACAGGGATCTGGTGCTCAGACACCTTGCCCGACTGGGTCTTCAGGTCAACTGGGAAAAGAGCAAGCTCTCCCCTGTGCAGAGGATCTCTTTTCTCAGTATGGAAATAGACTCGGTCGCCATGTTTGCGTGGCTTACGAACGAGCGTGCGCAGTCACTGCTGAATTGCCTGAGACAATTCGAGGGCAAGCGAGCGGTTCCACTGAAACTGTTTCAGAGGCTCCTGGGGCATATGGCATCCGCGGCGGCGGTCATACCGCTCGGGCTACTCCATATGAGACCGCTTCAGCACTGGCTTCACGACCGAGTCCCGAGATGGGCATGTCAACAGGGCATGCTCCGAGTGACCATCACTCCGGCATGCCGCCGATACTTCACCCAGTGGTTGGACCCCTCATTTCCACGGGCCAGCGTGCCCCTAGAACTGGTGTCCAGACATGTTGTTGTGTCAACAAATGCCTCTGCCACGGGCTGGGGTGCCATGTGCAATGGGCATGCTGCGTCGGGCTCTTGGACAGGACCCCGACTTCAGTGGCATGTCAATTGCCTTGAGTTGCTAGCAGTACGGCTTGCTCTGCACCACTTCAGCACCCTGGTGAAGGACAAACACGTTCTGGTCCGTACGGACAACACTGCGACGGAAGCGTACATCAACCGTCAGGGTGGTCTACGCTCCCGCCGCATGTCGCAACTCGCTCGCCATCTCTTGTGGAGTCACAAGCATCTGAGGTCGCTTCGTGCCATTCACATTCTGGGCAGGCTCAATCGTGCAGCCGACGAGCTCTCACAGCAGCAGTCTCGCCCCGGGAAATGGAGACTCCACCCCCAGTCGGTTCAGCTGATTTGGGAACAATTCGGAGACGCTCAGGTAGACCTGTTTGCCTCTCCAGAAAATTCCCACTTCCAGTTGTTTTTCTCCCTGACCGAGGGCACTCTCGGCACGGATGCCCTGGCACACAGCAGGCCGCTGGGCCTGCACAAGTATGCATTTCCCCCAGTGAGCCGTCTTGCACAAACGTTGTGCAAGATCAGGGAGGACGAGGAGCAGGTCCTCATGGTTGCACCTTTTTGGCCCAGCCGGACCTGGTTCCCCGAACTTGTACTTGCGACAGCCCCTCCCTGGCGAATTCCTCTGAGGAACGACCTTCTTTCTCAGAGACGGGGCCCCCTCTGGCACCCACGTCCCGATCTGTGGAACCTACATGTGTGGGTCCTGGATGGGTCACGGAAGGTTTAGGTACCTTGCCACGACAGGTGGTAGCTACCATCACTTCAGCTAGAGCCATGTCCTCCAGACACGCCTATGCTTTGAAGTGGAACCTTGTGGCGTGAGGACCCCTGGAAATGTCCGATTGGGTCAGTGCTTTCCTTTCTTCAGGAGGGGTTGGAACGAAGGCTGTCTCCTTCCACCCTCAAGGTCTATGTGGCCGCCATTTCGGATCACCATGACCCTGTTGAAGGTACGTCTCTGGGGAGGCACGATCTGATCATCAGTTTCCTGAGAGGAGCAAGAAGGCTCAATCCGCCTCGCCCTCAGCAAGTCCACTCTTGGGACCTCGCAGTGGTTCTATCGGCACTGCAGAGGGCTCCCGTCGAACCCTTGCTCTCAGTTGAGCTAAAGTTTTTATCTTTGAAAATTGTGCTCCTGACGGCTTTGGCTTTGGTGAAGAGGGTCGGGGACCTGCAGGCATTTTCAGTTGACGAAGCGTGCCTGGAATTCGGGCCAGCTAACTCTCATGTTATCTTGAGACCCCGGCGTGGGTACGTGCCCAAAGTTCCCACCACTCCTTTTAGGGATCAGGTGGTGAACTTGCAAGCGTTGTCCCTGGAGGAGGCAGAAGGCGCTCCGCACCTTCGTGGACAGAACTCAGTGCCTTAGGACCTCAGACCAGCTCTTTGTCTGTTACGGAGGCCAGCAGAAGGGAAAGGCTGTCTCCAAGCAGAGGTTATCCCACTGGATAGTGGATGCTATTGTCCTGGCTTATCAGGCTCAAGACCTGCCATGCCCCCTAGGGGTGAGAGCTCACTCAACTAGGAGTGTAGCTTCCTCCTGGGCGCTGGCGCATGGCGCCTCTCTAACAGACATCTGTAGAGCTGCGGGCTGGGCGACACCTAACACATTCGTGAGATTTTATAATCTCCGTGTAGACCCCGTGTCCTCCCGGGTACTCGCCCCTTCGGGCCAGTAAGGACCTGCTCGGTGTCAATCCGCTTGCTGCGCCATTTCACTCCGTGGACTGGATGCGTGCGCTATTCCCCTCAGGTGAATTCCTCAGTCTGAACCCTGGGTTCCTCCAGCACTGTTAATGTCCGACACTTGTGTACATGCCCCTTGGTTAGCCCTGTGTGGGACTAGGTGCCTCCATGTGGTGTGATTCCCCTTTCTGGGCAATCCCACATGTGTATGTCCACAGTAAGCCCTCCGCAGCATGTGTCTTTCCCTTGGCAAGCCCCTTCCCAGCTCTGTCATTGAAACTTCCACCCTGCGGGCTGGGTACCTCAGAGTTCTTATGTATCACCACCTGGGTGGATACCTGCCTTCTGTAAGTCCTCCCCCGGGCAGGCAGCCTGCTAGCATACGTCCAGCTGGAATATGCTACCCAGTGTATTCTGTGTAAGTTATGAGCCCTCACTCGTGCTGGCCTCGCGACAGGGTGCTATCACTCACACGGGTCGCTGGAAGACAGCCATGTGGCGTTTTGTAAGGGACCCCATTCGTAACGTTGAACGTGACCGACTGAAAGGGAACGTCTTGGTTACGTATATAACCCTCGTTCCCTGAAGGAGGGAACGGAGACGTTATGTCCCCTTGCCATATTGCTGTTCCGCTGAACGGCCGGGTCACTGGCTCGGCTCCTCAGCGAAGACTTGAATATGAGTTGCTCGCGTTGCTCCTTATATACCCACTCTGTGGGGCGGAGCTCGCGATGCAAATCCCATGGACCACGGTACTTTGTGTACCATTGGCTCATTTTGTACCACTCGAAGGTGATTGGGCTCTCGGGCGAGATACAATTTGTAACGTCTCCGTTCCCTCCTTTAGGGAACGAGGGTTACATACGTAACCAAGACGTCTTTTTTGTATAGCGCTTTTTACGATACAAATCATTGCATAGCAACTTAACAGAAAATTAAGTTTCTACAATATTTCGTAGCCTAGTAGCTTATCAGTAGTGACTGTCAGTTTATGTGCATATGAAATGAAATTTTTTTAAAAATTTATACAAGACGTAGTCAACCAGACGATGAACATGATTAACAGCGAGTATTATATGATGCAGTCACAAGCTAAACAATAATAATGTGCATTTGATCAGATACAACTGCAGTCACAAATTATGAGATGCATTATTCGAATGCTCGGCAAAGTGATGTGTTTTTAATCTAGATTTAAAGAGAGAGAGTGTGTCTGAAACCCGAAAATTATCAGAAAGGCTATTCCAAGATTTGGGAGCCAAATGCAAAAAAGCTCTACCTCCTTTAGTGGACTTTGCTATCCTAGGAACTACCAAAAGTCCAGCGTTTTGGGACCTTAGGGAGCATGAAGGATTGTAGCCTGGTAGAAGACTAGTAAGGTATGCAGGAGCTAAACCATTTAGGGCCTTATGGGTAAGTAGTTATAATTTGAAACAGATACGGAACTTAATAGATAGCCAGTGCAGAGACTGTAAAATTGGGGTAATATGATCACATTTCCTTGACCTGGTAAGGACTCTAGCCACTGCATTTTGGACTACCTGTAGCTTGTTTATTGAAGAAGCAGGACAACCACCTAGAAGTGCATTAAAATAGTCTAGTCTAGAGGTCATGAATGCATGAACTAGCTTTTCTGCATCAGAAACAGATTACGTGTTTCGTAGCTTGGCAATGTTTCTAAAATGGAAGAATGCAGTTTTTGTAACATGGGAAAATGTGGTTTTCAAAAGACAAAAGACTAGACCCGTCTAGTTGCAAATTGTAATCTACAAGATTCTGTGTGCTGTTTTTTGGTCATCGTATCAGCTGAAATTAAGAAATATATTGTGATATAAATTTTGGCCATATCGTCCAGCCCTAATTTAATTACTGCAGGAGTAGGGTTGAGTATTGATTGGGTTTTTTTACGATACCGGTGCCATTTCGATACTTTTAAAACGGTACCGGTCACTAAACAGTGCCGGAACCGATACTTACAAAATATTTAACAAATAAAAAGAGCCACAAAAAACTATGGATAACATTAAAGAACATTACAAAATATTTAAAATAAATCCATAGTTTTCACACACTCCTCATGCTCTCATTTCCCAAGCTTCCCTTACTCTAAGCCTAATAAATGTATTTCATGATCTGGGTCATTGTTTAATAGAAAACCACACATAATGTTTCTACTGTATCTCTGTCAATCACTCTGATATTTAGTTCAAATGAGTGCTGTACAATACTGGAATTTGCATTACATTTTGGGTAATATGGTTGGAGCGGTAACTTTTACAGAATATTTTATTGTTGCTGTAACCTAGCTGTAACTTGGCTGTAATATGCCAGGCAATAATACAGAATTGCTGTTAACAGTGAGTCACCTGACAGACGACGTCAGAACACAACTGCAGCAGCTCACTCACGGATATCTCTTCTCGGTGATTGTTGAAATGATGAAAAGACAAATCAAGATGGTGTCACGGTTCATAGATCTGTGTTTTCATTCTGCATGTCTGTTTTCTCGTTATCTGTCTGATTACTCATTCAGCATTGCTCCGGCAATCATTGGGCTGATGAGCTAATCAGCATGGCTGCACCTGATGCTGGTTCTGTCCTGTCTTTATCTGTCTTGTGGTTGTTACTGCATGTTGTTAGATTGTTGTTCGTAGTTGTCGATGCTGGTTTTGCTCTCAGTCCTCAGATCTCTCTTCTTGATCTCAGCCGAGGAGATCGCCCAGTGTGCTTCCACGCCTGTTCCCAGGAATATTCTCTGGGTTGGTTCGGGTCAGTGCCTCATAGTCTCCGTGTTACAGAGACAGCTCCCCAGGTCACCTATTCACCAGCTCACCTGTTCACTAGCTCACCTGCTCTATTTTCTTGTACCCTGCTGTTTTGCGTTGTGGCAAATAAACTGTTCTACTTGCAATTGGATTTCATGTTTTTTTACGTGACCGATGGTTAATGTGAGTTTTATTTTGTTTCTGTCGAATTTGAATGTATCATTAATGTGTTTTATGATGTCCTGTGAGGTAAAATTACTGCATTTGCTAATGGAGTCTGGTAGGATCACATAATATGGCTCTGTAGGGATTCTTTCCATTAGTGTTTGACACTGTCGATCATAACATACTACTAGATAGACTGGAAAACTGGGTCTGGCTTTCTGGGATGGTACTCAAATGGTTCAGGTCATACTTAGAAGGGAGAGGTTATTATGTGAGCATAGGAGAGTATAAGTCCATGGACGTCCATGATATGTGGAGTCCCACAAGGCTCAATTCTTGCACCGCTTTTGTTTAGCCTGTATATGCTCCCACTAAGTCAAATAATGAGCAAATTGCCTATCACAGCTATGCTGATGATACCCAGATTTACCTAGCCTTATCTCCAAATGATTACAGCCCCATTGACTCCCTCTGCCAATGTATTGATGAAATTAATAGTTGGATGTGCCATAACTTTCTTCAGTTTAACGAGGAAAAAACCGAAGTCATTGCATTTGGAAACAAAGATGAAGTTTTCAAGGTGAATGCATACCTTGTCTCTAGGGGTCTAACAACTAAAACTCAAGTCAGGAATCTTGGTGTGTTTCTGAAGACAGACCTTAGTTTCAGTAGAAATGTCAAAGCAGTAACTAAATCACCATACTATCATTTAAAAAACATTGCAAGAATTAGATGTTTTGTTTCCAGCCAAGACTTGGAGAAACTTGTTCATGCCTTTATCGCCAGCAGGGTGGACTATTGTTATGGTCTCCTCACAAGATGCAGACAGACAGATGCAGCTCATCCAGAACGCTTCTGCCAGGATTCTGACTAGAACCAGAAAATCTGAGCATATCACACCAGTCCTCAGGTCCTTACACTGGCTTCCATTTACATTTAGGATTGATTTTAAAGTACTTTTACTTGTTTATAAATCACTCAATGACCTAGGACCGAAATATATGGCAGATATGTTGACTGAATATAAACCTAACAGACACCTCAGATCATTAGGATCGAGTCAGTTAGAAATTCAAAGGGTTCACACAAAACAAGGGGAGTCCGCCTTTAGTTATTTTGCCGCCCACAGTTGGAATCAGCTTCCAGAAGAGATCAGATGTGCTAAAACATTAGTCACGTTTAAATCTAGACTCAAAACTCATCTGTTTAGATGTGCCTTTATTGAATGAACACTGTGCGATATCCGAACTGATTGCACTGTATTTTACATATTCACTGTATTTTATCAAATCATTTTATATTTAAATGTTTTAAATTCATTTTAAATAAGTATTTTTTTTTTCATTTTCAAAGTTTTTAAATTGCTTGTTTTATTTTTGAAATTATTTTTCTTCATGATTTTTGCGAACGATGTAACCAGATCTTTTTGAACCAGTTTACCAAATCGAACTGAATCGTTTTAAACGTTTTATGTCTCCAATACGCATTAATCCTAAAATGACTTAAGCTGTTAACTTTTTTAATGTGGCTGACACTCCCTCTGAATTAAAACAAACCAATGACTAGCATGTGGTTAGCATATTTCTAGAATAATTACCCTGTTCCTTTTATCAGATGTAATAAAGCCGCAGCAAGTAGTAATTTTGATCACAAAAATCACAAACAAATAAATCATGAATTCCAGGAGTTGGGGACTGTTTTGGTACCCAACCCTATGCAGGAGTTTGCATTTTACTGATTTTTTATTTATTTTGAGAAGCAGTAAATTGTTGTAGTTGAGTAAATGGATGTTCACATTTGGTCTAGAACTACATTAGGCTAACATCATGTTTACACAGCGCACACAACGCCTCTAAACTTACTCCCGATTTCTCTTAGTACAGACAGGACAGCTGGCAGTCAGTAAACGGGACATTAAAGTAACCGGCATTATTTGAAAAAGTTAACTCCAATATGAATTGTAAATTAAAAAGTAATGCATTAACTTTACAAGTTAAATAGTCATATGATTACATAACTTGTGTTACTTGTAATGCTTTGCCCCCAACACTGTCAACAACTTAGTTTTATTCTTAAAAGATACTGAAATAGTTTTGTCTGACTGTTATAATGTATCAGATAAATGATGTTAGTACCTGTGTGTTGAAGTGGCTGCTGTTTCTCTGTGATTCTCAGATCAAGACGTCTTGCAGAATCCACATTGATATAAATAGCGTCAGGTGAATCTGATCTCTCACTTTCAAACATTATAACCCTGTATTAATGTAGTAGTTTGTTTAGACTGCACTGCTCTTCAGTTCTGCTTTTTATGGATAAGTTGAGATCATATAGCACTATACACTTTTAAGGGTATAAGATGTGAGGCATATGATCTTGTTATGTGTGTGGCTTTTGTGATCCTTTTTTTTTTTTTTTTTTTTTTTTTTGAGGTTAGAACACTTTTCTGGTTCCTTTTATTTGTTAACTGGTAAATTGCAACACTCGTCTGAGTTTTTTTTTCATATAAAGTTGTTTTATAATATTGAATAAAGAGCTTTGTCCAAATGTTGCCAGCGCTTCAGTGGTTTGATGTTTGGGGGCACTAACAAATTCTGGGCCAGGTCTAGGAAACCTAATAAAAATCTTAAACCTTTCATTTCTGATTGCCAAACCAATTTTCCTACTATACGATTATGTCAAGTTAACTTTAATTATACAGTGCTTTATACAACACAATAATACGATAGTGTAAAACAGGCCAGTTAGGAGATTCACTGAAATGAGGTTTGTTCATTGTATATGCAATCACTGACTGCTTCTGCTCTCTCGTGAATTCTTTCATCATATTCAACAAAGTGCATATGTATGTGCGATGGAGAATAATCGCTGAACGCAAACTGTGTATGCTCTTCTGTGTCAGCCGCGACACAAGGATAAGTTTTCTAGGTGTATTTACACTTTAATTTGAACAAAAACCGTATCCTTGTGGCGCAGCTGACACAGAAGAGAGTTTGCTGCTTGTGTCCAGCAGATATTCTCCAAAATGGCATTACGGTGATGCTTAGAGAGTAGAGACCCAGAGGAAACTAATTGTTGATTAATGTATTTTTTTTTCTTTGTGTACGAAACGTATTCTCGTCGAAACATTACGGTTGAACCAATGATGGCAGATGGACTATTCTGATGATGCTTTTCTGGACCTTGACAGTGTAATTTACTTGGCAGTCTATGGGACAGTCACAAGCCTCCCGGTGTTCATCAAAAAAAAAATTTAAATTGTGTTCTGAAGATGAACAAAGCTTTTAAGGGTTTGTATTGACATGGGGGTGATCAATGACAGTTTTCACTTTGGGGTGTAGTATCCCTTTAAAACGAAGTGACAGTAACTCAAGAGTCATATTTTAGTATAAATACTATATTTTTATTTAAATATTTTACAACTTGGAAAACATTTACAGGAATATTTTTTTCTTGCATTGTTAAATTGTACACACAGAAAGTGTAGTTGTCATTCACACATTGCTTCAGAGACTGACAGACTCATCTGGACTGCAGAAGGACCATAGAAACCATCAAATGAGAGAAGGACAGATGATACAACCAGAATTGAGAACACTACTGTAAGCGACACTCAGACGAGACACACAAGCTTTGCCACACAAAGGCCTCTGGATGGGACAGTATGAGATTTTAAGGCTGAAATGACATGTTGATTTTTATGATGGAGCCACTCCTGCCTCTCACTCACTATCAGCCCAACTCAGGGAGGCAACCTAACTGTTTTGAAATGTAGGAAAATTGTACTAGAATTGATAGAAGCACATCTGACGATTTTGGACAAGCCATAACAAGAGAATTCTGAAAAATGTGTGTGGTGTGTGGCAAACAAAGTGGCAAAAATACAGACACAAAAAGGTCCAGTAACAACATTATCTCATGCAATGACACTCACTTATGGCGAAATGTGACATTTAAGCACCACCAGAGACCCAAAACAGAACAGCAAAAATAATGTTTTCTTCAGTCACTAATTGGTTTCTCTGAGACTGATTTCTTTCATTAACAAGTAAAAAAATCTGATCAGTTTGTTCAAACAGTCAATATCCAGTGTTGCAGTACATGGGTTGCAATAGCAAAATACCTTCTTTAAGAGTAATTAAAGAGCTGTCTATTAAGAGAAGACCAACTTGAACATTTGCCTTTTGGGGGAAGAATTGATCAAAAGTTAGTAGGCTATATTCGGACACAGACTGACCAATATGCAATGTATGACGTTACACTTGTTTTCTGTTACATTGGATTTCAAACTACAAAATGTTGTTTAAATCAGTTTTTTTTTTATACTTGATGTAATTTTTTTGGGTGATCCTTAATACTTCATTATTTTATAGCATTTCTGATCAAAAATAAATTATCCCAATTCTTATCATCTGACCAAACCAAAAACTGTCATTACTCCAGCAAACTGTTAGCTCTGCCTAAAAAAAAGCCATTGGTTTAGTAATATATTTAAAAAAAAAACATTTGCATTTCTGTTTGCTGCCTCTAGAGGTGCTGATATCACACACATCACCACCGACGAAAATAAAAAGATGGCTATAACATTTGACCTAGATACCACATTTTGTAATTGATAAGTACACAAATGAGTGACCATTACATTTGACTGGCTGTTAATTGATTTCCATTTCATTTATCTAGAAAGAAAAGCAGATTTGGGACACCGTTAATTCTGGCAGATACTCTCAACATTTAACGATTCACCACTTTCCTGCTTTGGTTTTCTTTAGCAATTAAACAATGTATATCGAGATGTTCATTTCAACATGACCACAACCCACAAGACGAACTGTGTTGCAAGCACAACTGAGGACTTGATTATAGTCCTCTCTGTCTGTAGGTACATATCAGGATGGCAAAGCTCACAAAACATTGAGTTCCATGTTTAGTTATATAGGATTTCAAATATGAAATCTTAAAAGAATACTCAGGGGCTATATATATATATATATATCATTTTTTTTTTTTTTTTGACAATTTACTGAGGTTCGCCATCCTGGACATGCACAATATTTCAAAGATATTGGAGAAACAAAACTAAAAAGTCATTTAAAAAAATATGTATTGCTTTATGGTTTTGCAATCTTGATAAACTGGACAAAAATATAACAATTATGTGTAGTAAATGCTTCTCATAGAATCAGTGTTCTATTTTATCCAAAGACTGCAAGCCAATCACACCCAACACTCAGCTTTAGTAAAATAAAATCGCCATCAGCTCACCCATTTTTTATTGTACAGGTAAAAAACATTCATATAAACAATGTAGTCACTCACACATTTATAATTTACAAAATTAAAGCAGCACATGAATGTGAAAGTTCTCTAGAACCAATCTAAGGTGACACACACAAAAAAACTGATACCCTTCAATCAATAAAAAAAATTACCCAAGCCTCGCTAGGGAGCACAGAAAATGCCAAAAGGCCTTACCGTCGATCTGTAAAGACCAGCGTTCCCTGACTTCTGCATTCTGTTGAATCTTGTCCGCTAAAAGCTAAATATTTATAAAAATAAAACATTTATTCATATACCTGACCTTTCGATTCATGAAAAGCATTGCCAGATGCTAGCCATTTGTGCGTGTAGACTTTCAAACTCAAGGGTCGAGAGGTGACATCATGTAAATATACATCCAACACGCATTCACAGTCAATATCCACCATCCCCGTGAGCAAGTGTAGCTGTCTATCAGCAGATTGTGACATTCTCTGGTACAGACCTTAGTCAGGTTTGATGCCATATTGAAAATAAGGATACCAGGGATATACTTAGTCTTTACGAACTGTATAAAAGTCCTAGGATCATGTAATGTTTACCGAATCAGTTTTTTTTTTATTTTTTAAAAAGGTTCAAATCTAGCCAAGCCTCATTCCAAACTTTTACCTACCTTTCCATTACAGCTTAACCAAACAGGGCACATTATACACGTACACACAAAAACACAGATGCACTCCAGCACATAGAGGCTATAGAGATGCTTAACTTCTCTCTCGAGACATAGACAACCAACCATTTAACAACAGCTTTTAATTTGCACTAGCCACACGAGTGAATATGACCGCTTTTCCCATTAGAACCCACTTTTTGTGGGTAATGCATGGCTCTCCTTGCCCCTTGGAAAAATAGCAATAGCAATGACTCAAATTCACAATGCGAGTTGTAGATTCCCAAAATCCTTTTGGACACAAATGAGGTCATCATTAGTGAACTGTTTGCACTGCTTGCATCAGCACCCACACCAGCGAGTTCATATTATCCTCCTCTCTGCGTTGACTTGATTTACTCGAGAAATGGAAGAATGGAAAGGGTGCAAGGAGAAGTGAGATGGGGTGCAGTGCAATACAAGTGGGGTGGAAGACACAGGTTTAAGAGAAGAGCAAGCTCCACTGAGCATGCTCAGTCTGTGTATTCTGCCACGATGGACAGAAGTACTGTGATGTCATCAGGCTTCCCCCCTGAAATGCAAACAGACCAATTACAAGGTCAGTAGAGCTGATTATGGATATTCAAAGAGGTTTTGGGATGAGAAAGATAATGGAAGTCAAGAACCTCTTTTTGAAGACTCACCTCTTACATTCAACCCGTTGTCACAGGCAAACTGGGCGAAAGGGGACATGTAGTTGGGGTCGTAGGCCAACTCATGGGCCTGTTCAGCAATGCTGCGGGCAGTCTGCTGGATACTATCATAGTTGGTATTCTAAGGTAAAATAAATAGATAAAAAAAAGATTAGAGATAAAACTAAAAATGTGGAAAATACCTATGTTATATCTATGTTATACCGACATATCGGCCATTATATGGATATTTTGATATTATTGGTATAGGAAGATGACCTTACAATAAGCTGAACAAAAACCAAGTATAGTGTTAGACTGATATATCAGACATTTTGATTCGAAGTTTATCGGTATCAACCAATAATACAGCCCTGCATCTCTAAATACTCTAAATGCTTAATTAGAATCTGCAAAGAAGTGGAAAAAAATGAAGTAGAAGGCATAAAATAAAGTCTTCACAGTCATTTATATATGTGAAAATTGGCTGAGAATTGAACAGAGATGTAACCTAGCCAAGAGGGAGACAGATAATCAAGTTTTCATGGCAGTTTTTTGGTGATTTAACGGCTAATACAATATTTCTTCACCATACAAATGGTTGTCAAAAATCATTGAGAGACGTGTTTGAGGAAAAAACGGGCATTATTTTTGCAATCAGCATCCCTAAATTAGCAAGAAACAAGTATTGTTGATTGTTGTTATTGTTGTTAGGGTTGGGCGATGTCTTCAAATTTGACATCGGACGATGTGTGCACGAAGCGTGAATCCTTATAAGGGAGAACAACTTCAACAACAAAAACAATTCCTAACACCGTGTCTACACTGGATGCAAGCGGTGCTTTTTTAGCTAAGTAGGTGTTTGTTTAGTCTCTTCTTGAAGGCCTGAACATTCTTTGAGGTGATTTCACCTACTACAGTACAGGGGAGGCAGTTAAAAGTTGTTACAGCCGAATGAAGAAAACTCCTCCCCAAGCATTTGGTGTTGGACTTGGGGAGTTTTAGGGCGTGACTTGGTCGTGCTCTCCGAGTGGTTTGGCAAAGGAGATCAGGTGGGGGTAGCAGAGCTTTGAGATCCTCTGGACAGTTTTCAGTGTGCATTTTAAAAAGCACAGTTGTTGCTGCAACAGTTCTACGTTGGCTGATTTGGCTGATTGCATGTTTCCTTAGGGCAGTGTCCTCATCCACCCCAATGATTTTCAGTGCTTTTTTCTGGATGTTGTCAAGCTGCTCAAGGGTGGTCTGTGATACGTTCATCCAGGCAAGGCATGAGTACTCCATGGTACTCCTGACTTGAGCCTTGTAGACATTGGCCCTACCTTTAACATCAAGCTTGTTGGCCAACCTACGCAGAGCTCCAAGACGCTGTCCAGCATGCTTGCAGATGTTTGACAGGTGATTAGTCCATAGCAACTTCTTATCAATACATAGTCCCAGAATATTCAACTGCTCACAAAGGTCATTTCTGGTTGCCCCCCAAAAAAGGTCTGGGCAGGATGGAAGCCTCTTTCTCGACAGAACCGTAGCCTTGCATTTGCTAGGCTCGAACATGACCTTCCAGGTTGTTTACAGCGGTTACTGGGGAAACCTCTATTTCTTGCGCTTAAAAGCATCTCCTGCTGGCAAAGAATTAATTAGCATTTTCATTAAGTCCACCTGATTTACGCAGCAAACATATTTTGTTTGTTATCAAAAAATATCTACTCTAGAGGGACTTGGCTGTTGTTATTGATTTCTATTTGGAAGTCTACCGGAAGTTAAGTTAGGGCCACAAAAGCGTGCATGCGCAGTAACGTTTGTTTATGTTGTTGCCGTTGAAACCGTCTATAGGACATCTCGAGGTATCGCACACCAGACGCACACATTCTATACGCACGAGCTCAATTTCCAGCTTATTTAATATAAAACTAGAAAACAATGTGTTTGAATTTTAAGGACGTGGCGCTACGCTTCTTGTCCGGTGTGCTACCACTGATCTATATATTAATTCAATAGAACGTTAACATTTATTGGATTCCCAATATGGCGGCGCGGTGGCTTCACTTTCATGACTTCATGAGCAATCTAGTTCTTTATTATAGATCAGTGTGTGCGACACCCTTAATGAGAGATGACTGAAAACGATGGAGAATGATTTGCAGATCCTCAGTACCACTGACAAACATCTAATCTTGTAAAATGTGTGGTAAGTACTGCTGCTCCATAGTATAAACAGAGTATGTGCGATCGCGAATCTCGAAAGTTATAGTGAAACTAAAAAACGATTGTTGAATTGACTGAAAAATTTGGTTTCATTCTGCAAATTTGATGCTGGATGCTGTAATTCTGGACACTGGTCTCCTCAGGTCCAGTTGCATCTTATTTGCGATCATAACATTGTTTAAAAGCCCTTGCTATGTGTACTGTGTTAACCTAATTCAGACTTGTTATAGCACTTATATATCATTGCTCTTTTTGTTTTTTTTGATTGCTTCCCCTGTCCTCATTTGTAAGTCACTTTGGATAAAAGTGTCTGCTAAATGAATAAATGTAAATAACCACACATGTGATATATCAGCCACACTAATTAAATTAATATTTGTATAAGCCAAAAACCAAATCAGTTGACTGCACCCTCACACTTAACGCAAGTACGGTCTGTACCTTGAGTTTTTTGAGTTCTTGCAGGATCATGTAGTCAGGCATGTTGTCAAAGAGGCCGTCAGTAGCGGTCAAAATAATGTCCCCTAATTGGACATCAAAGGTAGAGCTATCTGCCGCCTCAGGACTGAAAGAGATCGACAAAAACATTTAGAATTACACTTGTTGTAGAGCATATGCCAACGCTCTACAATACCAGCATATTTTAATTACTATGCCACCCACATACCCATAATTGATGCCAGGTAATGAACCCTGTCATGAAAAATACATTTATCCTTCGGAACTACACAGATAACATTTTTTTTTTTATTTAAGTAAAAGGACCTGCAGTTCTCAGATTAATGTCTATAGACAGAAATCCAGTCATTTTGTAGAAATGCTAATGGGACAACAATGATCTAATCCAATAAATTAGACTAAGATACTTGATCTGGGCTGAAACTCAAGCAGTAGCGCAAAAGGGTAACAGGGCAGAGATCAGCCTCACCTAAACGGAGGGTAATGGACACTTGGGTTTAAGAGAACTTGTCCAGACCCAACATGACCTCTGGACCAAATCCAATCAGTCAGGTTGTTTTCTTGGAAACCAGACAGGCCTCTTCAAGCTCCAAATCCCTTGAGTTTTAGTTTAATCTGTTTTAGTGTCCTGGGTAAGTATTGGTGCTCTGATTATGGGTCACATTAAAAAAAAAAAAAAATAAAAAAAAAATAAAAGAGGACATATGCTTATGCGTTTAATACTTGCTTCTATTAAATTAGATTTGGGTGTTTTCCAGAGCTCTATGGCAGTCACTCATATTTGATTGTAGGGCTGCCTCCGAATAAAAAGATTTTTCTAGTGGAGTAATAGTCATTTATTTAAGCCGTTAGTCAAATAAATCATGCTTGTACTAATCTAATTACTTAAATGTATACATGGTGGGCCTTTTTTAAGATATAGCCTATTTTGCGTTCAAGCACGCACATAAAACTAGCCGCAAAAGTAATAACTTAATGTATCGGAAAAAAGTTTTTTGAGGGAGACCAGTACAAGGGCAAACAATTAACAATCTAAAAATTTTCTTTGGATTAAAACATCTGCTAAATTACTGGACAAATAATCATTACGATCTCAGAAGACCTGCAACACACAAACTTGGTTTTGATTCCAAAGCTAAATGGTTTTTTTTTTGTTTTTTTTGTTTTTTACTAAAACACTGCCACAGACCTCAAAGCACCTGAGACCCTCCAAACTAAATAACCAAATGCATGTAATTCTCCTTGTAAATGGATATTTTAGTACCACTGAGGCACACTGCTGCACATGAGAAAGTTGCCATAACCGACTCTGGACGACATAAACTAAAGGTCCCACATGAATTTAGCAGGACATGTGGAGCTTAAAATAATCATGCCCTCTGCTGGGACTCAGAAAAAAAATGTCAACAAGTGTTCAGCACAATGCTCATTGGCTGAGGCGAATGGGTTTGCTTCGCCACCCTCTCTCTTTGATTGGAGGTTTTTGGTATTTGTGTGTGCGTGTTTGGATGTGTGCCCCTGGCAAGACCGTGGCAGTGAGGAACTAGAATCACATGGCCTTGACATTAAAGAATTGGACCAACACTTCCTCACAGTGCTTTAGGCAGAACTCTTTGGCTGTTCTCACTTCTACAGGGTTCAGGAGAATCTGCCTGCTAACACTGCTCAATCTAATAAGTGTCCACCATAAAGAAAAAAGAACAAATAATGCTAGTTTAATGTTCTTAGAAATTCAGTTTTTTTTTTATTATGCAATTTATGAAAAGTTAATATTTAAGACTCTAAAAAATGTTGTAACCATGATTAAGTATTAACATTAACCTTAAATATACGTTTATGTAATCTTGACACAGTAAAGGGGGGTCTGCATATATTTTCTGTTTATTTTTTCTTCCTTTCAGCAGGTTTCTGCACATTGGTTGCATCACATGACTTATCAAATGTTTTACATTTGTTTAATATTTACCTAAACTTCTTTATTGCTTACACAGTAATAGTAGATTATGCCAAACGACCAAATAAAGATATAATCTTACAATAATATCAGTTCGATAACCCCCCCAAAAAATATGAAATGTTTTTTATATTAGCTATATTCATTTTTTTTTTTTTTTATAAAATAAAAACTTACTACAAAACCTTTTTTTTTATTAAAATACTTGCTACAGCAGAGGAGTATTCAAGTCATTATATGTACTAATTGCATATAATTTTTTTTAAATAAATTAATAGAAAGCAGAATGATGGAGGCAAGACGGGAACGTAATAAATCAAACTCACATAGCCTGCATAAGCACCAGATCAACGTGTCGGTGTCTACAGTAGTAGGTGCATCTTACACTATTAATTGAAGTAAAAGCCACATGACCCCGTGCGCAGACATCTGTGACACTGATCTGTGACACACAACCATCTGTGATACTGCAGTGAGTGAGTGTCACTGACCCACCTGTCACTCAACACCACGCCCTCGACCCCCGGCGGGGCTATGGACAACTGGAAGGGTGTGTTGAAGTAGTGTTGCTGCTCATCTGACCGATGGACCACCTCTCCACCCCGAACCACCAAGAAGCCAGAGTCTCCCAGATTACAGGTGTGTATCCTGTGACTCCGACGATCCAGAACGACTATGCAAGCTGTGCTACTCCCTAGAAAAGAGAGAGACAAAAAGAAATAAATTAAAGAAATACATTTTTTTTTTATGCACTTAAAACAATTTACACTTTACTTTTTATTAACCAACAAAGGTTTAATGTTAAACCTTTGTCCCCATAACATAGTCATGTAACCTACACAGGGAACTACACTGCATATGCGCATATGCAACTTTTTGAAATGCCATTGCGACCCAAATTTTTATGGGGTCGCAAATGTATCAACTGATTATTTTTGTACCTACTTATTTGTTATGCTATGATTTAATATGAGCATTTATTAAAACAGAAATGTGTTTTTTAAGAATACGTTTTATAACGTGCTCCGAGCATTCAACACATCAAGTTGGCTTCAGCCCCACGATGCGGGAAAGCTGAACTGAGCATGTGGTTACTCGCACGCTGTGATCGGTGCGCACGAGAGAACCGCGTCTCACAGACAGCAACACTGAACCGAGCTCTCCTTCAGGACGTCCGCGTCCTCCTGCGCCTGAACGAACAAATACAAATCGCAGTTTAAACAAACAGAAAAAAAGAGCGAAAAGCGGAAGAGCTCAATTCAGCACCGCGGTGTTCTGGTGTTCAGGGAGCAAGCAGAGACGCGTCTCAAAGTCTTCTTGCTTTTGTACCGACAACAAATACATACAAAATATGTCAAAATACCCGTCTTGGAAAGTGTGTTCGAAAAAGTTGAAGTAATGTCTTTTTCTTATGTCTTAAGTGAAAGTAAAGAGTTGAGAAAGAAATCGGATGTGTATCATTATAATTGATGCACTGTCTCTTAAAGTGACCGCGCCTAATTTACTAGCTCTGCTGTCAGTGTCTTTAATGAATGAAAATGAAAGTAAATCACTCACTGCTCTTGACTGAATTACTTTGTAGTTTTAACAATCATTTATCCAAAGTCAGTCCAAAAATAAGATAGAATTGTTTTACTGGTGGGTGCAGGACACTAGTTCATTTATGTAAGTGAGTATAGCAAAATACAGTGATCTGTGAAATATTATACCCAAAAATTCTTCATACTGTAGACTACAGTTTTGCTTAAGTGTTTATTTCTTTAATTGCTAATGCAACCTTTTCACACCACAGACTGAACCAAATTAAGCATTGCTTGCTTGGTAACTGTTCAACAAAGTATGGATAGTTGTGTAAATATTGTCATACTGACAGACGTCTGAAGTTTTGGTTGATTCCATTAGATATCTTTCTATCAAAGTTATCTGACATTATCAAGATGAATTTGTTCTGACACAGTTTAACCCTGAGTTATTGTCATATTTTATTACCAATTTCTAAACTACAGCAAATAAACTGATAATGTGAGAAATGTTGAAGGTGTTTAAATAAATTTTGGTTTGATTGAGTATTTTATTTTACAGTGAAGACTATGCAGTGCTATTTTAAATTAACAAAAACAAACTTAAAAAAAATGTAAACATTGTGTAAATAGCACAAATAAATAAATAGAATGAACATACAGTACAAATTAAACAATTTTAAACAGGGCCCACTGCACCAGGGCCCCTCTAACCCCAGCTACAAGACGGAGCAATGTTCATTATTATCCAGTAATTACTAAAAATAATTTGTGCGACCAAATCATGTTTTGCGCCAGTAACTGAAAAGGTTAGTAGCGCAAGTGCCACCAGTGGAAAAAGTTAGTGTAGTTCCCTGCTACATACTGTACATGAAAGCTAACCGTGATGCATTGTGGCTCCTATTATATAAGAAGCTGTCTACACAGAAAGCAGTATGACGTGTATGCAGGGAGAAATTGTTGCATGTAAAGTATGTCAGTGGGACAATCACATGTCCATTGTAAAAAATGAAATAAAGTTTTTGCGAATTAAGGAATTTTTATTTGAAATTTGCCATTTCCATCACTAATTTCTGAAGAGATATTTCACAATATGTATAAAAACAGGCTGATGGAAACATAGCTACTGACAAAAAGTCATGTAAAAGTAACATACGTTTTCGTAGAACGTTTCAAGCGGTTTCAGTTTGCTAACATTAATGCAAACAAAATTTTACAGCGATTTTGTCAATCTAGGTTTATGTTGATATAAACATACCATTGTTTATAAATTTTGTTCAAATATATCAAATAATCAGTTTGAAATGTAAAAAAATATATTACTATTACTATATACTATCGTTCAAATGTTTAGGGTCAGCAAGATATTTTTTATTTAGTAAATTAATAATTATCTTTCAAGGTGCATTAAATAGATCAAAAGTGAGAGTAAAGACATTAATAATATTTAAAAATATTTATATTAAAAAAAAATGCCACTCTTTTGAACTAAAAAACATCACAATTACTGCAAAAACATTAAGCAGTACACCGGTTTTCAACATTTATCAATTACGAAAATACCAAATTATCATATTAGAATGATTTTTGAAGACTAGAATAATTCACAGGAATAAATTAAACTTTAGAATATATTACAATAGAAAACAGTAGAAAATAGTATGTAGGCTAATATAAATGCTGTAAAAGTATTGTTCATTGTTAGTTTATTACACCTAACATTTTAATCAATCTATTAAACCTATATTTAAGAGTAATGTTTCCCACCGATCAGGGTTTATGTTGAAGCGACCTTGTCTAAGACCGATCACCCACAGACCTTTATCACTCCACATGCCTTCCCAAAATAAAAGCAGGTCACTTTTTAAAGAGGCAGACAACTCAGCAAGACGAAGAACACAGAGTGACATTTCTGACAGCCCGTGATGTCAGGTTTCAGCAAAAAGACGACCGGTCGCATGCTTGGTAATCCAATGCCTTGTTTGAGAATCTAACTTTACTCTCAGTCTCTGCAAGGTAAAAAAGGCACATGGACCATCTGGTAATTAGAAGTTACCTTAGTAAACAATAACCTTTCTGCGGTTTATAAAGACATGCTCAGTAAAAATGGTTTCATTTCGTTAGACCAAACTCTATTTAGCATAGATTCAAATGATAATCAGTGGACAAGCTGCCATAATACTTCAAGATATTTCAATTGTTCAAAAATGTGAAAAACACAAGTAAAAAATCCTACTAAGTAAACTTAATAATAGACAATGATGTCTTGCAAAAACTCCCTAGCAGGAAGACAAAACAACAGAAATTGCATTTATAAAACTATATAAATATTTTTAACATCTTACAATAACATTTCATTTGTCAACATTAGTTAACTACAATAGTTAACATGAACCAACAACACAGCATTTATAAATCTTTACTAATGTTACATTTGCTAAAACATTTTTTGCTAATACAAGTTACGTGTTAAAATTTGTTAATGCAGTGTGAACATGACAATTTTAATTAACATTAACAAAGGTTAATAAATGCTGTAAAAAAAACATTCCTCACTGGTTTATTAGTTAATGCAAAAATGTGAACAAATGAAATCCTTCTTAAGTGTTACCTATTAATTTATTATTTACTTTAGCAACATGCTAATTTTGAGTTTAATTGCTGCCTATGTAGAGCATTCATAACTGGGCACTGATGTGTTATCTTTAACTGAAATTAAAAATTTAGTTAATTGAAATAAACCTAAAATAAAAAAAATAAATAGAGGAAAAATGTAAACAAACACATAAGACACTAACTAAAATAAAATGAAGTACAATTACTGCAATAAAACAAGCTAAAGAAAATTACAAAAAAAAACACAAAAAGTTACTCAAAAATGTAAAAAAAAAAGATTTCTAAAACAGAATAGAAACAATACTAAAATAACACTGATGAGATGCATGACATCAAAACCTGTAATTTCTGCTGCTCATAATAGTCAAGCATGAATTCTTGTCAATACATTTGGAAAAAACTTGGACAAGAATCAGTATTGTACATCACGACGCATAAAAGCAGCAGCGAGTGTGTGACTCACTGTATGGTTCGGTGTGTGTGTGGATAAGATCTTACCCAGCAGCGGTACTTTGTTCTGCAGGAGTTCATAGTAGCCGGAGGTCAGGATGCCCACGGGGCTGCTGGGAGTGAAGCGGCCCTCCTTCACGAGCCGTTCACATGTCCTCATCAGGGTGGCAGAGAACTGGGACGGGTCCACACCGTAATCCCTCCAGCCCCCGACGCCATCCGCAACACCTGAGAGGAAAACAGAACGAGACAGATACGGTCACTGAGAGTAAAACCAGTTGGATGCATGTTAACTTCCTCAACCCTCATAGCTTTAACACCTAACTTCTGACAATCGAATGAAAATGAAGGAAGAGATGGCGCAGAGACAGACGGCAGCTGCCACAAACCTCCTTCCTGACTGACTGACTGTGCATTGTGATGGTAAGTTAAAACAGCCGTCTGCTAAAGCACGTCTGACGCCTTCGTTCAAAAAAAGAGGATGTTAGATGAATATCTTGTGAACCCCTTGAACTCCAAGTAGCTAGTTACTATTGGTTATTATTTTTTACAAAATCTAACCAGACAACCCAAGCACTCCCAGCTTCCCATTTTAAAAGACATTTAATTATGTCCTCAAATAACACTGTAAATTAAAGGTATTTGGTGCAAAAACATTTTTTGTTATGCTGTCTGAAAGTCAAGCGTTCATTACGAATAGAAAGTTCATTACAGACCAAGCAAGAGTGGAAGGTTCAATTATTGTAATATTATGCACTTTGTATCGTAATGTTTTCTCATCTCCTTTTGACATGCAATTTTTTCCTCCCAGGTTTGTTTCTCATTCTACGGCGGTTCAAGAGGAGAACAACATCTCCTGAATACACTGAGTGTCGAATAGCTGAGGTGCACAAATATATCCACACCTATACTATTGCTCACAGAGAGACTTTAAAGATTCAGAGAAAGCATTTATGCAAAAAAGAGTTATGCAAAAAGCGACAAAGAGAAACATCCGAGACAAGTTTTCCAAAGCCATGAAAAGAATGAAAGGAAATATCAAATACATGTTTCAAATAAATGTTACACCATACTGATGCTGTTGTTCTTTCATTAAGAAAGTTTAAATGGTATTCAATAAATGAAATGCCAAAGGAACATACAATAATAAACATTTGTTTTTATCAAAAGTAAATCATAACACCACATAAGATATGAAAAGGTGTAACGATTTATCCAGTTTAATAAAATAAATTACAAACACACTCCAATATTTTCTTCCACATCATGCTAAGGTTTTCAGACTATGAGCCATTCACACTTCCCATAATGGACTGATTATGGTTCTTTTGTATTGCAAACATGATGCTTGATTCTGAACAGCTGCTAATCATTATTCTTATGTCTATAATATTCTGACCATTGGTGCCTGTCTCACACCTAGACTGCCTACACTTCATCATTTCATCGTTGTTGTGTTTCAATAGTTCACGCTTACATATAATTAGCTGAGGTATGGAATGCGTATTTGGCGTGCTGTCCGGGGAAGGGCTCCGAGCTCGGGAATGGCCCGAACCTAGAGTACCCCCCCTTCCCCGTCTATTTATAAAGTGAACTTGAAGTGAGGAGATGGGGTGGAGGAGGGATGCTGATAAACCGTCAGTGGATAGAGGTAAGTCAGCGATATTTATACTATGGGATTGATTACTTGATTATGGTCCACCTGTGTTGGTTAGGCTAAGTATCTGACGCGCTCCTCCCGAATCTTATTAATAAAATTACATTTAGGGGATACTCGCGGGCGTTGTGACACATTTACATTAATCTCCAGCAGCGTGGGGGTGTTGGAAAGTTTGTTAACAGTATACTGTCGCTCAGCCTTTTCAAACTTCTTTTTCCCCGAAATGAAGAACGAAAATAAACTTCATTTGAAGTATATTGGGGCCTTTATGCTTTCAAAGCTAGCTTGTTGTTGCTGGTCTCTATGAAATCACCTATCTTTGAAAACGCCCTACCTTTAAATTCAACGATTGACAATTTGTCACAAAGGGAGCTGAATTTAAAATTGCTGCCATTTTTATTTTAGTTATTGGCAAGGCAACACAATAGAAAATAGTATAAACATTTAGCAAAATCATATGAAACAAACATGAATGTGTCTATTTCTAAGAAATTTACCCTTTTTTTGTTTTGAAAGCTTTTAAAATTCTTTCATTGTTCTTTATTGTAAAAAAAAAAAAAAAAGATTGCTATAAATGTTTTTTAACATAAGTGACAGCATTAAAGGTATCTTTGAAAAACTGCTCTATCTTTAGAGCTGAAACAACGAATCGATTTAATCGATAAAAATCGATTATTAAAATAGTTGTCAACTAATTTAGTCATCGATTCGTTGCTAAATAACTTTTATTTGCCGTAAGCGGCTCATTTCGTGCATATTTCAAATCTGCGGTGACCAAAGTGTGGCAGTAATGAGCCACCGGAGGTTTTACTCAGCCAGTACAGCAGGAGAAGTAGCGAATAGCCAATAGCTGGCCTCGTTTTATGTCACGTGCTTCCCGAACAGCGTCTCTGCAGCATTTAGCGGGATGTGGGAGACTGGGAGTACTCTACTTTGAGCCTTCAAAAAAGAAGAGTAACCTGTAAACTCTGCACTACTGAACTGTTTAAGGGGACGTTCACATATCGCGTCTTTTGCGCGCTCAAGTTCGTTATTTCCAACACCGCACCGCATCGAGTTAAAAACATCTCAACTTTTCAGAATGCTGCAAGCGCATCGCGGGTCATGTGACAAGAACTAACCAATCAGCTTCATCCTTTCCCGTAACAACGTTAAAAGCTCAGTCAAGATGAAAGGAACAGCTGATCATAGTTGTATATGGATTTCCATTTTGAAATAAATTTAGTATCAGAGCTACTGCAAGTGATTTTTTGAGCTGCAAATCCATTTCTCCTTTGCTGAAATTTCCGCGTCTTCAAGGAGAGAGCACGTCATGGTTGCTTAGCAAAGGCAGACGCCTCAGGGGCGCTTCTGCCCGAGCGCTTGGGAAAGAAGGAGAAAGCGGTGCGCCTAGCGTTTTCCACACGTTTTTAGGCGCGATTTGTGAACGGCCCCTAAGACTTTTATTTGTGCAGATTCTCCAGTACAATGTTGTTTGCAAATGTTTAGTCGTAAAAGCTGATAACATTGCTTTTTAACAGTTAACATTTAAAGCTTTACAAACATGTTCTGTGATCAGTTTGTAGTTTACCAGTTCAAAATTCAGTCGTGCAGCCTAATTATGACTGAATGAGAGAGGTAAATGTTTAAAGATATTTGAAATGCACTTTTTTTCTAAGTATTCACTGCTCTTTTTCACACAGCAGGTTTTTTGTGTGTGACTGTCCAATTTTTTTTTCTGGACAACCTTCTGATGGATTTTACTTTCAATTGTGAGTTCCATTCAGGTTTCATGCCACTGGCACTTTATTCGAAGGATTGTTTACAATTTCACAGCAAAAGCTATAAAGCTGTTTCCCAGTAAATAATAAAATACAATGCACTGCAATTTTATTCTGTTTTATCCTTATTCTTCGTGAAAATATGTTCTGAAAGATTTCTTAATAAGCTTCGTTCGGGATGTTAAACTACATTAGGAGCTCTAAGGACTGCCATGGTGAAAACATTTTAAATCTCCTTGTGAAATTTGCTAGAGTATGGGTCAGTGTTCTGATTGCAGAAGAGTTCGACAAAGGATTACTAACACAATAAAACAACTCCAGGTATATTTTTGATTAGGATATGACAGTGCAAAATGGTTAAAATCTCTTAAAAATCTATGCTGAAGGATAAAGACCATTTATTAATAATTTACTTGGGGGAAAAAATGGAAAAAACTAAAATATAAGTACATAAACCGATTAATCGTAAAAATAATCGACAGATTAATCGATTATCAAAATAATCGTTAGTTGCAGCCCTATCTATCTTTGTATCTTTGCACTAAATACAAGAAAAAATATTTATAATGGTGATCAATTAAGTAACGAAGAGTAAATTAAATGATTTTATAAATAAAATAAATGTACCTAAAACACACCACAAGGACTCAAATCTGTAAACCGTTGTTTTGAATGACTGAATCGCCTTTCTTGGCTAATTTTCGACAGCCAAATTGAGTCATTTCAAGGAATTCACACAACTCAAATACACACAAATATTTCGCAATATTATAAAATATTTCAATAAAAATATTTATTTCAAAATATTTCGGTTCAGTGATCTCTGTGTGAGCTGTGCTTTATATATTACTACATTCTTGATTATTATTGGAGATATGAAGAATAAAAGATTCGCATAATTAAAAGTGCGCAAACTTGCTGTAGATTTCATATTTTTATATTTTAGATGTATTATATGTTGAAACATGATTTTAAAATCAAGAATTAAGCGATTGCATGGGCTCAAAGGGAGATCCAGGCTCAAAAGGAATGAGCGGTGACTTTTCAGAGTTAAACACGATTTAGAGAAGCACAAATCAAGCTACCATTAACATTTCAATAGAGCTTTGCAAACAAGACCAACTGTTAATCCCAAGGCTGCAAACATAGTGGTGTTAGAGTAGGAGAAAATACTTTAGAATGGGACAAAATAACTTGGAGGATACTGTATTGAAACGTTTATTATAACACCACATACACAACCAACATCCAGGCCAAATCGTGAGGTCAGATCAGCGATTCCATGACTCAAATCCTTAGTCCATAACATTTGTATTTAGTTTCATAAACATTAACCTGAGATGACCATTTTTACCATAGCAAAAGAACTAAAGAGGAAACGTCCATGTGTTTACACCAGCACAAACTTGAAGGCAGATTCCAGCACTGCCATACAATGAGTCCACTTTATGTATCGAGGTGCAACTTCCTTGTGACAAACAGTCACCCAGACTTTTTTAAAATATTTTTGCCATGTTCTTTATTATTTTACCCATAGTATTTAATTAACTGAACTAAAATGGGTGTCATTGCCATTTTTAATATACTTAATACCTCAACATATTATAACCTTGCACTGCACGATTTGGGCAAAAAAGTGAGATTTTTTCTGATCAAAACTTTCTGATATTTTAAACTGCAATTTAAAAAAATCCAGGTTTGCTGTGCTTTTTTGTAGAGCTGTATTATTTGGGCAAAATGTTGTGATTTTATGTCAATATGGCTATAAAATAATAATTATTACTAAAAGTTAAAAATGACTAAATAAAAACTAGAGAGATATTACTATCATAACTATTGCATTTAAGAATTTTATAGATTTTTACATAACTGTACAATCACAATACTAATATTTACAGCTTATTTTGTTTATTTGCACTGATGAGTTGTATAGTGATTATGGGTTTATTTTGTTTAAATAAGCAGACATAACTTTATCAATTCATTAAATATATTTTGAGATATAACATGTTACCATATATAAAGACTTCAGAGGTACCATTAACCCCTATCTGAACATGACTGAAATTAACACATTATTTCCAGTTGGCACAACAAAGGCCACTATAAATAATAAACCTGAAACCTCTAAGCAAGCAGTTATTTAGTCTTATAGGATTTGTTTTTTGTTATTGCTGATAAATGGAACATCATACATCTGTAAAAATGGATAAGAAGCTAGTCATGACTGGCGTCAATGTTTGGCAGTAATCGCTGCTGGATTAAAGTGTGTCTGTCTGTGACCGAGCACATCTCTGAGATCTCCTGGAAAAGAGTTTCACTGAACACCTCGCATCCAACTGATAATGTGATTACTAAGGTTCACACCCTCCTGAAACTTCACCATGAACCACGAGAAATCAGAGGGCACCAAATAAACCCCAGAGCCGTCTCTTCCTGTTTTTAAGACCAGCTCATTAGGCTAATTGGAGTGGAAAGTGAAGATCATCCACTGACCTTTAAAGACTTGTGATAGTAAACAGAGAATTTCACTAGACTCAGTGGACAGAGAAAAACACATTTAAAAAGAAATTAAGATGGGAGATGAGACAAAAAACAACAACAACAACAGGATATATAGAGAATATAGAACCATTGATTTAAATATGATGATTGTACATAAAGAAGCAGCTACATTTATTGCGAAATTTGTATATCTACACAAATATCTAAGAAAATTACAAGCAGGCAAACCGAATCAAATAATTTGAGCGCTTCATTTTGTTGTGATAACCTGATTGGTGGAGATTTTGCTACAGAATCATGGGTAATGGAGTTTCTCACCAGAAGGTTTGCTGTTAAACGCGATTACTTAAAAATGTGTTAAAAATAAATAGGCAGATAGCTTAAAAAACAACAGTTACTATTGTTTAACAATCGTATAGCTCACAGCAGGCATGTCTGTTAATGCTTTATACGTTACAGTTCAAAATGTCAGTTGTATTTTTACTTGTGGAAACTGACTGTTGTTGTGATCTTTATCCACATAATAACTATCCAGTACAACAGAATAGCAATGCACTAGAATAGAGCCTTTATGTTAGTAGATTTAATAGTAGTCAGTAACTGGTGTTTTGAGGTAAGTAACAGCTGGGCTGCTACTCACGCGCTGCCGAGTCTGTAACAAAAGCCGGTGAACATTCACTGTCTGTAGCACGTGAATGTAACCGGGAACCCTCCGACCCTTCTTGTATCGTGTTAACTTGAGAAAATTATTCTCAGTTTTCTCAGTGACAACTATTCAGTATTATTTAAGGTTGTTATATCAGGTTGTAGAAATGCGAGAGAACATGTCAGTGGGTCAACGAAAGGACAAAGATGCGCGTGTGTGTGTCGCTGGATCGAGGATGTGATTAAAAACATGGCCGCCTCCATATTCAACCATTCTGACCTTTACACTAGCTCCTGCAACCCTTACAAGCGAGCCCCTGACACTCCTACAGGATATAATTTAGTTAATGCATGCATGTTTTATGCATACAGCTCATAACATCTTTAAACAGATCGAATTACTAAAACATTAATATCCAGAATGTAAATTACATTTATAGAGTCAAAGCACACGCGATCGGAGATATCTGTTAATGTTACGCACGCCGGACTTTAACAATGTGTCATTTATATCCGTGTTTCCATGATGGAAATGTGTATAGGGGAAATAATTCTAGTTTCGGCCGCTAGTCGCGCTTTGGGGCTCGGTCTGGCTTCTTTCTGGGTGAAAGGTCAAATTGTGTTACCCAAGCTAACTGTTAATTTGCAATAAATGTAGATTTTATATGCATGATATGATATATTATAGTACTAATCAGTTGCCTATCTGCTACATATTTAAGGAACGCATGTTAAATCTACATGCGGGATCAGGAAAGTCCCAGAGATTCTCAAAGGGAGGTTATTTGAGGTGAGAGCTGGACTGATCGTGTCTCACACCCCTCCATCACGAACCGAGGGCTGACGGTAACCCGTGAAGCTCCTTTTCACAGTTAAAAGTCCCTACTAACGAGCTGGTCACCGTGCATATTTGTGCCAAAACAACTAATGTATAACACACTGAATTTCGGTGGCGCTCACCCAAAACATCCGCGGACTTGTGCCGGGCGATGAAGCAGGCGTCGTCTCCGTAACACATGCACTTCTTCAGGATCCCCTTCCGAAAGTCCTTCCCGAAGCCGCAGCTGGCCGTGACCAGGCGGTAATCTCTGCCGTCCGTCTGGGAGAGTCCGCCCAGGACAGCCCTGGCCACGATCCTGCCATAGGAGAGTACCGATAACATTCCCCGCGGTGAGCGTGTAGCCCGTGTCCCGTGTCTCTAGGATCTGAGCACCGACATTCGGCTCCACGCGCTGTAGAGGAAGCACGCCGATTTAAAAGTGACTCAAACGCCCTTTCTTCTTCAGTGAACGCCGGTCGTGTGAGATATACGGCTGTTTTATGTCTTGGATAAAGTTAGGGCTATTTTATGTCTTGGATGAAGTCTCTCCTATGCACTCCATCCTGTCCGACATCCTCTAGTCTAGGTGCACTCTCTCACCACCGCAGTGTTCCGGGAACGACCGCATCCGGGCCCCGAGGTCACATGACCTGCCGCGGTGACGTCAGCGCGTAGTGAAAGAACAGGTGCTGGAACACTTTAAACTGAGATAGCGACTACTCTTGTGACTTCTGTGGATGTATTCTGTGTGTATTTTTCCATTACATAGAGTACTAAACTATTCTGTGTTGCTGTGAAGCATTTCAATTCATTTTCATGGGACGTTTTCTCACTGAAAACTAATTCCAAGGTACAAACCAAATTTCCCTAAATTTTTAAATGATTTTCCATTTTATTGTAATGTTTTACACAAATGTAAAGTCTAAAAGGCAATATTGCTTAGAAAATTGTGGGCAAATTTACCTTTTGTGTGTTTTACCAGACAGTTATAAATTTGTTAAATTATTTTATATAATTAGTTTATTGTTATTGTGTTTTTAATCTCTCTCTCTCTCTCTCTCTCTCTCTCTCTCTCTCTCTCTCTCTCTCATGGTATTTCAGCATATCTCAGATTATACATCTCTTCTAATGGAATTCATTTAAAAGACCTGTTTTGGTTGTAATATTTGTAGCAAAATATTACATTCCTAAAAAAAAATATATATATATATATATATATATATATATATATATATATATATATATATATATATATATATATATATATATATATATATATATATATATATATATAGCGCATCCGCAGAATGAATAATTCATCTATTATTTCTCTTACTATATTGCATACTAATACTTTATCAAAGATGTCAATTTATGTCAATTTATTTATACAAGTACAATTTATTCAAGCGAATCATTAATATTTTTATTTTATAAATTTACCACAAAAACGACTTAAATGTTTGAAAATACATTTTAAAAACTAAAAATGGTTGAAAACGTCTATCTACTGCAGGTGACAGAAATAATCTGTTGTTTGGGGTTTGAAGAGTAACTAAACCCTAAACCAACTTTTTTAAGTTAATGATCTATAAGAATGGGGCTTTATTAGTGCTGTTCATTGATTCGAGTAACATTTTTGACATTTGAGTATAAAGTGTTTTAATTCTACAATATATGGTGTAAAAACGTCTGAGTGCTGCCCTCTTCAGGTTGAACGGTGGCTACTGCAGTTGATTTTTCCTATTGGATGTTGTGGTGGCAAGTGATGTAAGCGGTGGCAGGTGACGTAAGCAGTTTCCAGCTCACCACGCCCCTTGGTACGAGCTACCACGCCCTTGGCAGTATAAAACCATCTTGTTCCGTCAAGATCACTGTAGTAGTGAGTCAGGAGTTGGAATTGCGAGTGTTGAAAACGACCAGGATAGACTATTATAGCATAGCATTTATATAGTTATTTAGATTATTTCGTGTAGCCTATGTAGTTAATTAGCATAGTTGTTAGTGTAACGTTAGTATATGGGATTTAAATCCTGCCATGATTCAAAACTGAAAATAAAGTTCTGAAAGGTTGAAACTAAGTGTTCGAAAACTCAAAATCTTACAAAAAAAAGTTTTGCAAGATCGAAAAATAAGATTTGCAAGCTTGCAAAATGTAAAAAAATAAAACTCTCCAAACATTATCTTGATTTTGAGATTTCCTTCTTCAGAACTGCAACATTTTTTTTACAATGTTGCGCAAAGAATTTTTCATAGTTTCAAATTTGTCCGTTTTCTCACACTGTATTAGATTGTTTTCCAGGTTTGAAACCTTGTAAATGGTGATCTGAAAACTGGTGTTCGAATGTGTTAAAAAAAGTTTTGAAACTCTGAAAACAGAGCTTTGCAGGCTTGCAAAGTGGTAAAAAAATTAAATCTCTTCAAACATAATTTTGTTTTTGAGTTTCCTTCAAAAGTGCAACACTCTTTTTAATGGTGTTGTGCAATCATTTTTTTTCAGAGTTTCGAATTTGTCACTGTTCTCCAGTTTGTTTTCAAGATTTGAAACCTTGTAAATAGTGATCTGAAAACTGGGGTTCGAAAGGGCGAAACTTATTACATTACATTTGCACTCCTATTGCAGACAATTTTTTCAGAGCCGAGTTTACAAAACCCACTTTGCGGAGATACACCCACACAGTTGCGAGCTTGCGACTCTTGCGAGTGTTGCACTTCTGAAGAAGGAAAACTCAAAAACAAAATTACGTTTGCAGAGATTTTTTTTTACCACTTTGCAAGCCTGCAAAGCTCTGTTTTCAGAGTTTCAAAACTTTTTTTCACACATTCGCACACCAGTTTTCAAATCACCATTTACAAGGTTTCAAACCTGGAAAACAATCTAATACAGTGTGAGAAAACTGACAAATTTGAAACTCTGAAAAATTCTGTGCGCAACATCGTAAAAAAAATGTTGCAGTTCTGAAGAAGGAAATCTCAAAAACAACTTAATGTTTGCAGAGATATTTTTAATTTTTTACATTTTGCAAGCTTGCAAATCTTATTTTTCGATCTTGCTAAACTTTTTTTGTAAGATTTTGAGTTTTCGAACACTTAGTTTCAACCTTTCAGAACTTTATTTTCAGTTTTGAATCATGGCAAGATTTAAATCCCATATTAGTATTGTTAGAAGCATAGTTAGTTAGTAGCATAGTATTGAATCAGTTAGGATAGCTTCAAGTTGCCGTAGATTTATCTGTTTTTGATACAGTGGTCAGGATGGTACGTAGGTGTAGTGTTGCTGGTTGCGACAGCACTGCTAGACTGTATAGTTTTCCAGCAGACTTTAAAATTAGGCGCCAGTGGTTGCATACGCTTGGCCTGAAAGACCGCGAGTTCCCGCCTAGAGCTGAAGTGAGTGTGCAAACTGCATTTTACGCGGGATTGGTTCTCCAGCGCAATGGAGGTGGAAATGGGCTTCTCCACAGATCTGCAGCCTTCACTCACAATCCCACAATGCATCTCACTTCCTGGATACCAATGACAACGCGCTGTATCCAAGCATGGCGGTGTTGTGTTGTCTTATTATTTTGATATATTTAGATACGGCGCTTTGCATTGAAGACACGAACACTACGGGAAACGTTAATATCACACTCGGAAACACGGACGACACGTCTGCTGATCGAAACGAATCGCTTGATTTCAGGGATCTGGGAGTCAGTGAAACACCGGAGATCTTCCCAGCTCCAGCAGCCTGGACTCCCGAATCCGTGACGGAGTTCCCGGATCAGAGCGAGTCCTCGGAGAGCTCCGTCCCCGACACGAGCCCCGAGTCCCCGCGAGCCGCTACAGCCGAGCAGCCTCCGGTTACCTACGGTGAGATGCACACAGTCATCTGTATGTGATGCTTTATAAAGTGTGCTTGTTTACCCGTGTCTGTTTCTCCTCAGCCTCTCAGCCGTGTCTGTGCGATCTTCAGAAGGGTCAGTGCGACAGAGAGTGCTGCTGTGACCCGGACTGCTCTGAGCTGGCCCTGATCACGGACTGCACAGCAGAGACAGTCAGGTCAGTATGTGTCCAGAAGAAACTGCGATAGTAGATGAAATCCTCTGGAGGAAGGGTTAACCCATACCATGTACATATATAAGATAAAATAAAAAAAATAAGTAACATTCAATTGAATATTTCACTCAAAATTGAAAATTCTGTCATCTATTTTCTTTCCATAATTATATTATTTTCTTTCATCAGTGAAAAACAAAAGGTGATTTTAATTTTGGATGAACTATTTATTTAATGTGATCCGCATGGAATTTATTCCTGATACGTTCTGTTAAAACATAAAAATAATATTAACATTATGCTCTTCATTTGTTAGTTTACGTTTAGTACTTTCTTTATACTCATTTTTTTAACTTTATCTAATATATTTTCTTATATAAAGTATTTATTATAAAAAATAAAATAATTTAAGTATTTACCTGATATTTACTCTCATATATACCAAGTAGCATATCTATAATTATAAGTTGACAAATATCCTTTTTTTTCCCTGTTATTTAAATATGAATTGAAAACATAGTTTGAGTCTCACACGTTGAGTTCAGTGTTCAAGTGTTGCATTATCTGATAATTTGAGGTTCAGTTGGGAGAAAATATTTATGATGGGACATTCTCTGGTTTGATTTTGTATTTGGTAACTGACAGTGATAGCTTTAGATGCTGACATGGCATTAAATAAGAATATACTGCTACTACTGACAGTGATTAACATGAAATCCTGATGTGTTCCTGTGATCTATTGTTTATTCAGTAATGAGCCCAGACTGTGCCTCCAGGATTCATCTGTGTATACCCTGAGCTCTACACAAGAGGGTTTATCTAGCGTCCCGTCCACTGTCCAGCGAGACGTCGACCCGGATGTCTCCTGTATTCAGTCTACTAACTGTATGGGAATCCTTTTATGCCATTTTGAAGTCTTTAGACTTAAGAGTAAAAAATACTTCAGAGTTTTGAATGTCATTATTAAGCTCTTATACACCCTTTATTCTTTACACCACCTTTTAAAATGCATTTATGATATATATTAATTCATGATCAAGCTGTGAACCCTTATTCAGACAGGCTGTATTTACAAGCAAATGTTTTCAATCAGTTCAAAATTCATCCTTGGTTCCTTTTTAGCTGAACAAGATTTGTCATTACCTACACCAGAAGTTCCCACTGATGAGAATTTTGACTCAGTTTTTGGTCGATTTTGGGGATTCTTTGGCCGCTCGAGTGTGACCAATGCACTTCAAAGCCCTGATGTGGGAAATTCATCAGGATACCAGGTAAAGTTTTTGAACATTTGATAGTCTTCTGGGGCATAGCGTACCATGTCCAATTATAATCTGGATGAGTTTGTTCTGACACTTATGTTAGCATCAGGTTTCATAGAAAACAGCGCCGAGTTGGATTTAATATGATTGTAACCCCTCAGTGCTTGTACTGATTTAATATTTTGCTCTCGCTGTCAATGTTTTCCTTTTATCAGAGAACATATTGATTTCTAAGATGTCAGGATGGATGTTTTTCTGCAGAAGAGGACAGCATAGTATTAATTTAGAAGAATCGGATTACTGTTCATCCATTTTCCATATAATCACCTTTTGAATCACCTTTGTTACACCACTGTTTATCCCTTGAAAGCATATGAATCAGTAGGTTTTTTTTAATGGAACGGTTTATTGAAGACATAATCTTAAAATATATTTTAAGGCTTTTATGGCTTCTAATGAGAATATTGAGCTCAAACTTGAGGTGAAAAAACATCCCAGTTTTATTCAGAGGCCTAAAAATGTGTAAAAAAAAAAATTAGCAATCTCATACAGTTGCTGATGTTTATATGGTCGAAAAAATGTGATATGTTATAATAGCATGCAAATTAGTCAGATTTTTATAACAAAATGCCAGCTGGATATATATATATACACCAATAATATGCCTTAGTAATATGCTATTTGAATGATCTGTTTTATTATCAAAACTCTGTATGTTTTATCGTCGGGCAAAACATAAAATGCAATATAATGAAGATTGAGAGACGAACAAAAAAAACACGTTTCTCAGATTTCCTAATGGATCACAATTGATACTCACATTTCAGCATGATTTTTCTAAAAAATGATGTATGGATAATCAGGGAAACCTTTGATCAAGTTGATAATGTAGAGGTCAAAATATGATACAGTAGGTTTGATGGGGTTAAGCAATGTTTGTGTCTCTGTTCTGTCTCAGTATGGAGAAGTCATTCAAACTGTGAATAAGACTGAAGAGCAGGAATTCTTCACCTTTCCTGCCTCAGCAGGAACAGCTCACTGCTTAGACGCAAACCCTGCTGGTAAGACAGAACTTATTCTGAAGAAAATGTTCGTTCTGCATGTCCAAACATTTGCGGCTACAATGCTAGTTGAATTGTTGAGCCATTTTAATAGCAACAACAAGCTTCATGGTTAGAGGTTTACATTTCTATCTGCAGCAGTGTGTTGTGTAGGGTTAGAGTTTTAGTGATGCTTTCCTGTTAGATGTTCTAGACTGTTGCTAAACATAGATTACCCTGATGTTTTACAGGTTTTCTGAAGGACCAGACGAGCAGATGTATGAGGAGCTTTGATTTAGTGCAAGATTGTGAAACACTAGAAGCTCTGCGCTTGGAAACTTACATTAATTTCAACATCCGTTCTGTGAGTTCTTCACCACTTCTCATTTTGTAAAGAGTTTTATTGTTACTATGCTATTTAACAACTCTTGTTTTTTTTCTTCTAGGGGAAGATCCAGGAAGCTAAAGTAAGTTTCTGTTATATACTGTTTGCATTAAAAACATTGAATCCTCTTATTAATTTGACATGCTTTCTGTTTGTTACCGGAGGTCATTGGTGTGGCGGTGGCAGCCATTACTCTGCAGTCTTTAGATGGCACACAGACACCGGTGGACCCAGCTGACCTTGCGTCCTATATTCCTGTGCTTCTGGAGTCTGGTGACATCTGCAACAACGTTGTACTGCAGGTGTGCACATAATGAATATGTTACTAGTCTCTCACAAATATGAAAAGTGCCGGTAATCATAAACTGATAACAAAATCATAACTTTTACGTCAGGTGAAGTACACTTTCAGATACAGTGAAGCTGGGGAAATCCTGAATGCAATAGCATCAATTGTGCTGGGAGCCATTAAAAGCGTTATGGTGCCCATTCAGCAAGAGTTTCAGATTACATTCTTGCAGGTATTTATTTCTACACTCTTCATATTTTCTTTAAAGAATTGTATTTATTTCAAATGTATTATTTTATTTAAATATTGTAAAATATTTTACTTTTATTTTACAAATATTAAGTAATGGTTTTGTGTCCATCTGTTATCAGGACATCTCGAGCACCCCAGGGTTGCAATTTAGTGGCAATCCTGGCTATGTGGTGGGACGGCCCCTAGTGGCTGGGACAAGAACAGCAGAATATCCTTTATCATAAACTCTTCGGATAGATGTCTCCTTTGTGATGAAACATAAACAATTACATCATTACATTACATTTTCATTAGCAAGGAACATCAACAATTTATTCCCTGATAAGTACAAGACATATTTTCCTTAACTAAGTTCAGGGCAACTAAAACAATTAACAAAAACATCAAAGCTAATTTTTTGCCATACATCTACAAAAATGTCCACCACAGTGTTTTGGATATTTTTTTAAAGTAATCAAAATTTGAATCGATTAATTGTATTCAGTAAATATGTCCAGGTTATTAATAATAATAATAACAATGTGTATTGGTGGAATTTCAAACTTTAGTTATTAATATTGTCTGTGGTTTCTAAAAAAAAAACATATGTTGTGTGTATGGCAACGTGTTAATAATTAATGTCAGTAATCAATGTAGTCATGAAAAATATTAATACAAATTACAAAATTCTGCACCTAAGATAGATGTGTTGATAAAGATAACTCTTAGCATTATTCATTTTGATCCCCTATAAAGGTTTTGCAATTATTTCACAAGTGTGCTACTTTTTCATTTCCATTATAGATTTTAATAATAAATGCAAAGCCTGTTGTCTATCAAAGCATCCATGTTTGTGGAACAGTCCTTGACCCCTGTTTTACTGGGATAGTCCAGTCCGCTAACCCAAAAGGATCACTCACTATCCTCCAAAACTCTGGAGATCAGGATTGCTTGTCTGGGTCATCTGAGCGCACCCCTGTCCTATTTGGGATTGACATGGTATCAGGCTGCACTCTGAAGTAAGAGGCTATTATAATGATTTGTTTTCATGAATTAGACAAGTGTTGTCCAACAACAATCAAGTATGTAATATTCATCACCATTGCTATTTTATGTGCATTAATGTCCTCCCTTCCTGTAGGTTGTCCGATGGAGTTAATTGTTCTCTGGTATCTGAAGTAATTTTGTGGACGCTAAAAGGCCAGAGCTTTCCGGACCATGTAGCCTCATTTGGGAATTCCTTGCCTCAAAACCTTCTGGACTGGGTTCAAATACAAAACCAAACCATAGCATTGGTAAACAGCCTACTTATTATTTTCCTCTTTGTGTGGCATGGATAACTGCTGCTGAAGTGAAAGAGAAGTTTTTAAGTTAGAGGATATGTTGACATGTAAACTTGGCTGGTGGTCACCATGATGATGCAAAGCTGATTTGTAAACCACTGTTTTTTTCTTCTAATGAATGTCTTGCTTCACTCTTTTTATGGTTTACCAAGGGTACACAGGCTTGCAGCATACCACTGTCTTACCATCTTGAAGTAAAATGGACCAAGTACGGAACCTTGGTGAACCCCCAGGCTCAGATTGTGAGCGTCATGGAGACAATCATTACTAACACCAGCAGTTTGGTAAATTAAACATTGCAGAACATGGTTCATCATGACTTTCAGCAATTATGTAATAGTTGTATTAAGTAAACACAAACTCGTTTCTCTTATAACAGTTAATATTGTTTTGAAGGTCAACATACAGTGGATGCCCATAAAGTGTTTTTAACACATTCAACTTAATGGGAGTTTATCACATTGAGCATGGCTCAATATTAACCTGAATTTTAGGTCTTTCATAAAGTCATTGCAGATTTCATGTGAAATTAGATATAAAGTTAACACTAAAACCTTTTTTTGTTTTAGGCCCTCCTTACCAGTGCCAATGGTCTTCTGTCTGTCAGAAGCTCAGTGAGTTTTGTTGATGTGTCTGCATCTGCCAGTCCAGGATTCAAAGTTCCTCCTACAATTGATGCTAAACTACCCTTTGACTTTTTCTTTCCATTTGTATAATGGAATATTTAAGTTTTTATCTCTTTTGGCAACAACATGAAAGGAGGACCAGTTTCTATAACCATGTTTCTTTGAAACAATTGTTTTACTTGAAGTTATAGTGTATACAGTATTTATTGTATAGTCATTTGTATATAATGCACTGATTAACATTTTTTAAAATAAATATTTGGACTGATGGTGGAACAAAATATATGTATGTGTGTGTATACAGTCAGTGTAATTCAATTTCAGTGCAAAGACATGCACAAAATGAGGAATGAACAATCATTTTTTATAATATTTACTCATAACTCAATAAAACATTAAAGAACAGAAAATGTGTGCAATCCATTGTAAAATCTGTTGTTCGTTTTGTAACTGTTACATGAACGAAATGCCACTACTCTTAATAAGCCAATTCATCAGTCAGGCAGATATGTTGGTCGATTAATATTTCATATCTCATTTACAAAATAATATTTATTTCTTGGCTTTCAGTTGCTCAAACACATTCACATTTATAATGAGAAAACATTAAATGTACACTTCATAGATAAAAAGACAATACTGATAACGAATTTGGAAAAAAGAGATTGAAAATAAAAATCAGTCATTTTACAATATATTGAGGCAAGTTTAATATTCCAGTATATATAACTTGTGTAGTTTATAGATTTCCCTTTTTATGCCTTGGAGCATCAAAATTCAATGCAGTGCTGTTTTAAAATCGCACGAAACCTTGTATTTTCTTGATCCTGTTGAAAGATTAAATTAAAACCACTATCAATTTAATAAAAGGAATCATTACTCCTGTTTAACAAGAGCTACTCACCATTTTTGTGTTCCGCTCTTGAAGTTCATTGACTTGATGAACAAGGTTTTCATTGATCTCCTTTATTTTCTGAACTTTGTGATGGGCACGATTTTTCACAGACAAAATGATACCTATAAGAGTGCAAACAAGAAAGAAAGGTAAATAAAAGTATAAGTGGATATTAGAGGATAATGCAACAACTGGGTTCCAGAAGTAAAACTTACATAAATTTTATCCACAGAGATACAGATATTTAGTGATAATATACAAACATATAATTTAATTATCTTAATTATTTAAGTAAAATGGACCAAGTACTGAACCTTGCTGAACCCCCAGGTTTAGACTATGAGCATCGTGAAACAATCATTACTAACACCAGCAGTTTGGTAGGTTAAACATACCAGAACATTTTTCATGATTTTCAATTGTTAAAAAGTTTAACTTAATAAATATCATCAATAAATAGTTTTATATTTTACAGTTTTTTTTTTAGTTTTTGACTTGATTTTACATTTGCAATGTTTCTTAGTAAAAAAAAATTAATTCTCTCATGAAAGAATTTATGACACCGTGCTTTCATATTTTTTTTCTGATCCAAACTGAAGTTCTAATACTTAGTTGCTGGGACAAAATAATTCTGTACCATTTATGATCCTGGCCACTCTCCATAACCTGAGCAAGATCAGAAGCCCCATGGCATCAAATGCATCTTCCTTTGAGATATATACAATATCCAGGATGAAGGATACCACCACCACAATCCCATCAAACACCTCAAACTTATGGTGGAGGAATTCTAAACGATAGGCATAGATTTTTCCAGACAATTCCACCATGAAGAATGTGAGAAGGGCGAGGCTGAGATAGTGGAATACCTGGAATAAAGGCAGGAAGATTCAGATAGAGGATAACCACAGAATAATCGCTGACATATAATGTTTCAACAGAAATATGACATGTTTTTTTGCTGACTAGGTATCTGAATCGGACTCACATGCGGAGCAATTCTGTGATGATCTGCTTGAATGATAGACAAGTCAATAAGCAACTCGCACAGAACAAAAATGGCATCCAAGACGACCAAGCAAACAACAACAATCTAATCGACAAAATAACAGTTCATGGTTATTTTCAATCATGTAAATAGCATTCTATATCTACATACATATACAAATAAAGAGATTAAACATTTACCTGGAACCTCTCTGTACTGTAGAGGCGGCGTAGGGAGTCCCTGAAGCTGACCTGTCCCAACTGCTGTCCTGTGGCCAGCTCTAGGTCTTCAATGGGATCCTCGGGCTCCTCGTTGTGCCTCTGTGTGTCGGGGTTTTGCTCATCACCCACCACTGTGAAATGCCTCAGAAAACGGGACATTTTTCTCGGGGGTCACATGAGTTGAACACTAACAGAAAATTAATACTTTGTAATTAGTATTTGAATCATACATTCAATATTCGAGACAGCAAGAAGCAAATGTAGGTGAGACAGGGGCTAGTGCAAGTGAATATTTCTCAGGGCATTTAAATTTATGTATAGACACATACCCTACAATCTTGTTACAGAAATATACATCATTCAACGATAACACTATAACAAGAAATAGTAAGCCAATAGCAGGCATAGGCTATTGTTGTCTTATGGAACCAGCAATTAAAGATCCAATTACAGGCTTCATTTTCAAGATCTAAACATTAACAGTTGAACAGTATTAAACAAAACAGTGAACGAAACGTATTCTAAATATATTCTAAATAAATAACATTAAAACATAAGAGTTAACTTGTCACAACCTGATAAATAAAAAAAATCCTGAGAACAACGCATTGGTTAAAATCTTTAGTTTGTAGGCTATATTTGATGATTCTTGTCTGGCTCTTGTTTTATCGTGTTTGTTAGCTACTCAACAGCAAATAGCGAATTCACACAAATGAAGAGGAAAACACATGTAGGTAATAAAATCTGTTAAAACAGTCACACTTTAAACGACGTGATTTCCCACTTTTTACATTCTATAAAAAGTCTTGCATGCCACTGTCTTTAAAATAAATATCATCGACGGAGATCTTAAGCTAAGAAATAATGCCAAACAATTTATACAACAGTGAAGCAGATCTCATAAAAATATGTGGCAGGTATTTTTTCTGTCTATTGTTACACATGCATCATACAACACTGACTCTTCTTAACTCGTGATTTCCTGCAACATTTGAACATTTAAGTCAGCGAATTTACGCACACTTTTACGAATATAGAACGAGAAGCCTAAACGTAAGAAAATGTATTACCTTTTATGCAACCGCTGTAATCTGAACACTTTAATTCTAATTTCACATGAATACGACCGTAAAATTTACTTTTTTCAGGTTAGGTCTTAATGCACACTCAGTCTAAAAGGAACGACAAGTTATAATTGTTCAAAATGAGTAGACTTTTACCTGTTCGGTTGCTGAAACTGTTGCTAACGGCTGACGCAGTTTTTGGGAGCAACACTTTAGGGTAAACAAACTTTGACCCTAAACACCGCCGCTGCTTCAGTCATGAACGTGATCCTCTGCACAGGATGCAGCCTGAAGGAAGTGACATGGAAGAGCTTTCCCAAATGGGACCAGATAATAGTGATCTGAAGAAGTAGGCTAATCAAACTATGTATTATTTTAACATGCATTGGTAGGTTTTAATTGAGAACTGAATAACCAAATGGAAAGGTAGTTTCAAAGCTGAAATTGATAGATAGATAGATAGATAGATAGATAGATAGATAGACAGACAGACAGACAGACAGACAGACAGACAGACAGACAGACAGACAGACAGACAGACAGACAGACAGACAGACAGACAGACAGACAGACAGACAGATAGATAGATAGATAGATAGATAGATAGATAGATAGATAGATAGATAGATAGATAGATAGATAGATAGACAGACAGATAGATAGATAGATTGGGATTTGCAAATACAGAACAGACACTCCTGAGATCAGGCTGTCCTAAAACATTGGGCAACCAAAAATGTGTAATTTTAGGAGAAATGACGTAGAGGTCTGCAGGACGATGACCCAAAGCAGCAAATATAGAGAGAATATGGCTTAAATCCAAAGTAACATTTGTGGTATGATGTAAAAATAGTCCACAGACATTCATCATTTAATTTAGAGCACATCTGTTTTTGTTCTGACCGTGTATGCATTTTTATTCCACAGAACACAAAGAAAATTATTTGAAAAATGTCTGTTTTTGTCCATACATCTGTACAAGGTCCATGGGGTCCAATATTGTACATTTCTCATACAGGCTAAAGTGGCCCGTGTTCCCTGTTTAAGCATGCTTGTTACCAAGTTACAACACTAACTAACCAATGTTCCCCTCTCTGAATGCCACGGCTCCCATAGCTCACATTTTGTTACAGACACACTGGCCGGAGATCAAGTAACATAAATTAGCCAATTCTGTGGTTGACCTTTGAAACCCTTTACAGCCTGTCAACATTGTTTTCAGCTCGGTGTGAGTCCCCTCTGTATCTCAAGGATGGGAAAAGCTTTGTGCAGCTGATTTGTACACCATAATGAGCATTTATTCGTTTGTTGTTTGTTGGTGGTATATAACTGGGTGCCTGACAAAAATGTAAATCAAGTAATACTCGATCTGAAAGGGTAGAAACTCCCATTGCAGCAACCAGCTCTCCCAAATAAGTGGACCACATAAATGTGTACAGTTTATTTTTGCTGGTTTTTAAGTCAAATATATATCCTAATACTCACTTATTTCTATTTTATTTTACATCATAAGTTATTTGAAATAAAAAAGTGGTTATTTTGCATGCTTAATGTTACTCAACACCTTAAAAGTTTATTAATGCCATGTAAAAGTTTATGGGTGAAAATATTTGAGGATGTGTCACTGTTGCGTGCCAGTAGAGGGCACTGTTTAGCTACTGGATTAAAAAAAAGGGGAATGAAAGGACTTTTCATTCCTGTTCTACGCATTGTTTCCAGTTTAATCAGACTAGCATTTCAAAACCAAAGGTCAAACAAATGTTGCTGCCAACTACTAGCTTTATAAATATATGTCTATCTACAGATAAGTTCAAGAAAGCACAACCATCTTTATCCAAAATGGGTAAAACTCAAAATAGACCTCAACAGAATGGCATGAATAGCCTCAAGTGTTCCTTTACTGGTATGAATAGGGCGCATACAGATCAGTCCAGACACCCAAACTCGGTGAATATGTTACTGTGAAAAATCTGTTACTTAGTAGGTTACTTGATAGAATAAGTATGCTTGAATAATTTAATAAATCGTGGATTCATTTAATGTAAAACCAGGAATGGAGTGATAACAGAACTTTTTTAAAGGGATACTCCACCCAAAAATGAAATTTCTCTCATCATTTACTCACTCATGTCCTCCCAAAAGGTATATGATTTTCTCTCTCCTGTGAAACACAAATGGCAATTTTTCGAAAAATATGAGCCACGTTGCAAGTGGATGGGTCTGTCAAAATTGATGCTTCAAAAACATGCAAAACAAACATGAGGGTAACCAACACAACTCCAGCTGATGGATCAGTGTCTTCTGAAGTGAAATCATAGGTGTGTATGAGAAAAAAACACTTAGGCCTATATTTTAAACTATATTATCGCTTCTGGCCAGCTATAAGCACGCTGTGAATATCAGCACATTTACACAACAGAAACTTACAGAAGAAATGATGTGGAAGCTCAGAGAACCATCACTTTTCACAACAGGCTTAACACAACTTATTTCAACCATATTTCATCGTTGAAGGTCGGTCATGTGCCGGCTGGGCAAGGCTGCATATATTTGTGGGCTATTTGGGCTTACTTTATAAACAGAGGCATAAAAAGAGTGCAAGGCAGAATTAATAAACAGAAGAAACCGTCGCTCGACGGAACGAATCCTGCAGATAAACAGGTTTCTGCTGCCAGAGACGCGCGTGGGGCGTCAGGAGCGTGTCGGACTCGGCTGCAGGTAACAACGCAGTCTTTATGCGCGCGCTGGAGGCGGGGGCAGCTCGGGGCGGGGCGGGGTGGACCGGAGGATCCGGTTTCGCCGGGAGAGAAACACTCGCCGCTTCTCCACTCACTCTCCACCGCATGCTGCTGCAGCACAGAGCGCGCTGTTCTGGAGGAGTCTCACGCTGTCACATCTCTTCTTCTCTGTGATGTTGGTAAGCCATATTCCTCACACTCATGACATCAGAGAAGCATTGGCGTGTCATATATTGATCCTGTCAGTCAGTCTTCCATTCTGAGTAGTTATTGAATGGTAATATATATGAGAGAACACTAGGGCTGTTGTCACTTGAGGAAGTTGTTACAAGGATTGCATCTTAAGACATTTGAGTCCCAAGTTAAATAAAGGCTTGCCTTGCTGTAGGTTTTAAACCATCTTAGTCCTCCTTACTCAAAAGACATAATATTCACACACACACACACACACACACACACACACACACACACACACACACACACACACACACACACACACACACACACACACACACACACACACACACACATATATATATATAAAATTGTAAACAAATCAACAATTAAATTCATTCAAACAAACATTCAGACAAGTCAGCTATGCAATGAAGAAAAGTTGAACAGTGTCACATACATGTGTAACATGTAAAACTTTTTTTGCTGTTTCATGTTTTGTGTTTCATAACTGCTTTAATTTAGCTGTAAAGCATCTGAAGGATGTTTAATGGCGGATGTTCCATTATGACCACTTACCCCATATAGTGAGACAATGTTCAACTATAGGATCAATAATGTGGTAAATGAACTGAATCTTTCATCTGGGGCAATAAATGTGGTAATGTGCAGTTGCTTTTTGTAGCCAAGTGTATGTGACTAAACAGAAACTGACTTTCAGATATTGAATGTGCACTTGTATAGAGGAGTTATCTGAGCGCTGTAAGGAGCAAGATTTAAACAGTCTTGGCAGATCATTCAGACATCTCAGGAACTTAAGTGCATTCAGTGTACTCTTCAAAGGTTTGGGCTCTGTAAGATTTTTGTGAATGTTTTTGTAGTCTTGTATGCTCATCAGCATATATAGCAAATAGTATTACAATTTAAAATAACTGTTTTCAATGTTAATTTATTTTAGTCCCTGCAGTCTTCAGTGTCACATGATCCTTCAGAAATCATTCTGATATGCAAAGATTGCCACTAAAGAAACATTTCTTATATAAAGAATGCTGAAAAACACATTTAACTGTTTTGGGATTCTTTGAAGGATAGAAAGTTCTAACTGAATTTTTTCGCTATCTTAATTTCATTATTAATGTCTTTAAAGACATGCTGAATAAAATTCATAGTTTCCTAAAAAAAAATAATAATCTTACAGCCCTTTTAAACTGTAGTGTGTGTGCAGAGTAATGTAACTGAGTGCCTTTTTTGCCAAACATGCTTTTCGCACACTTGAAAGTACACAGGCTTTACAAGTAGATTGTTAAATCAGGTTTGATGTGATAATTTGCTCTGAAAAGGAAATGCAACTTAAAACATCCTCCAGAAGTTCTCAAGAATTCTTTTGGATAAACACCGTTTTGCTTTTTAACAGTTGGGCTGTCTGCCAAACTGAATCTGCTTCCCCTACATCAACAGAATGATGGGTATTGCTCAAAGCATGGTATGGGACATTAGTTAAATAGTGATTTTATTCATAATAGATACTGGGGGAATTCAGCTGTTTCATGTCTAGACCTCAAACTCCTTGGACAATGGCAGCTTTAAATCAAAACTCAATTTTAATCCCAGTCTCTGCTTATTTTGCCATACTGATGATGAGTTTGTAATAGTAATGCCTGCTCTGCTCTCTGATTATTTATTTTTTTTCCATGTACTAATGCCCACTTTCTCTCATGTATTCATTCAAGCTTATTAATATGATCTACTGTTTCCTTGTCTATTCTGGGTTTGGAATATCTGTAATGTTTGCAGTAGTCTGTATGTGTTTATTATACAGTATGCAGCAGTAAAACAAACCAGTGCTAATTCCCTGACATTACTGGCATGCAAATTCAAAGGCTTATCTAAATCTTCTAATCTAAATGGAGGCTGAAGGTGAAATAGTGTGATTTTTGCACAATAGCACCAAGAAATCATACATAATAAGGCTGGCTCAGCCAGTAGTGTGAGTTTGGGGAAGAAAAGGCTTTTTGTCCAAATAATGGAAGAGAGGCAGAGTATTTATCTTATTCAGACAGACATTATTTTTGCATTAATTTTTGGATTTGGAGTGGTAGTGGCACAGAAATTATGCAGATTAATTTTTGAGAAGTAGTTCACCCAACTTATTTATTTTTTTAATCTATACAATGAACGTCAGTGGGAACCAATGATTTTTTGCTTTTCTGCAGTCGACCAATTTAGAGTAGACGTCACAGTTTTGACGCTTGCAGCTGCGGGCTCATGGTGGTGGCAGAAAAACAAGTGCAGGGAAATGGGAGAAATACATGGAATAAGAGAGAAAATTTATTGTTGTGCCTTTTGATGTCAGAATCGGAATGCAAATAATTTTTATAGAATACTGACATCAAAGAGAGAATGACGAGTTGTTTTTCCTTATCAGGATTGTGAGATATAATCTTGGAATTGTGAGAAGTCTGCCACCAGGTAGGCCCCACCCACAAAAACATCATCACTGTTTCGTCTATATATATATATATATATATTTGTCTATATATATTGGGATATGAGGTAATATCAGAATTTTTATCAGATTACTTTAATCATTATTAAAAAAAGAAAAAGTTAAATTAAATTATTCTAGAATTAGTTAGGTGATTTTGGAGAGTGTATCTGCAAAAAAAAAGTAAATTAAGTAAATTAATGTATTATATATATATATATATATATATATATATATATATATATATATAATAATGCTACAAAGATATTATTTAATTTAAATATATTTTTTAAAATTGTGAATTAATTTTTTACAATGGCAAGATTTAGGAAAAAACTTGAAAATGCATTTATATATATATATATATATATATATATATATATATATATAGTAATGATACTGTAAAATAAAAATACTGTACAATACTGGAAAATTTCTTTACATTTTCAAATGGAAAAACCATTAAGCTTTATTTTGACACTGCCATATTGCAGTATTGTGCAGACCTAGCATGGACAAAAACATTCTTCAAAATATCTTCTGTTATGTTCCACAAAAAAAGGGTCAATTTTGGTGAAGAAATTATAAAAAAAATATTTTTATGGTGAACTATCCCTTTAAGTTATTTTATGCAACATGCTTTCAAATATTCAAAAAGTACCATATTTACAATACCAAGTACCAAACAGTATAATTATATGTATCTGCAGTTCCTGCACTCTTATATCATCACTGCTTCTATCAATTCTCTTTGCTCTTCATGTTGAATATGTTGTAGGTTCCTCTCTTGCTTGCTCTTGCTTTGTTGGATCTGGTGTCCATCTCATGTTAAAGATCTGTCAATACAGCCCTCCCATCCTGTTGAGGAGATTGCTATGGTGACTAGGTGTCCTCAACTATGTGTTTTCTATGGGAATGAGCTGTCCTGCTGTTTTGGGCTGAAAGAAGCATTTGGTCTATTGAGGCTTGCCACAAAGCTTTTATAAAGAGGAGAAAATTAAAAATCAGCCTGACGAGTTACACTGCATTACTCGTAAATATTATATTTAGCTTGGATTCATAGTCTATTAATGTAATCCTTTGTGGCAATTTTTGATTTAGCAATATTCGACAATAAACAGTTCAGATGGTAGTTTGATACATTTAAAAGGACTGTTTCCCCAAAAAATGTAAACTCTGTCATTATGACTAGGACATTGGAAGCCAAACAACTCTGAAACCTTCCACAATATGAAAAAAAAAGATCAATATAGTAACAAATACACATTTCTCAGAACATAAACTTATTTTCCACAGAAGAAAGACATTCATAGAAGTTCGAAATTACCTATTTATTTTTTGTCATCACATGGCATAATGAGTGATCTTGGAGATCAATTTTGTTAATTGGCATGCAAATCCAAATTAGTCTTATCAAATAGTGAAAGATAGTAAATGCAAATTATATTATGTTTCTTCATTATGTTGGAAATGGAGGATCATGTCAAGAGCAATGCATTATGGGATACAGTATTCCTCCGTGTTCTATGTTGTATACTGCACATTTTGGCCATTCAAGCATTCAGTACATCAATGCATATGGTGCACAATACATACTCCATTCAGCAGAAATTGAAAGACAGTATGCAATTATGAACACAGCCATTGTTTATTGTTAGTTCTAGACTCAAGTCCTCTGAATCAAGAACCACTTGTTAGACAAATGAGCAGGATTTGCTGTTCCCACAGCTCTTGTTCAAGGGCATATTTGTTTTTTGTTTTATAAAGACTTCAGGGTTGAGAAATTTTTTTATGAACAAGTGCCCTCCAGTTGTGGCTCAGATGTGGGAAACATAGTGTGTGTGGCTACTGGCTAAACCAAAGTCTGTCAGCAATCATTCTAGACACTTAAATACGTATTTTTATAATGCATTCTTCCACACATGTATACAGCAATGTGCTATATGCTGTATTAAACACTTGTAGTTTGTTCAGATCCTTAAGTTTGTCCTTCAAAGACTGCATGCAATGAAGACAAGTGTCCTCGAAATTTCCTCGTCTGTAAAGTGTTTAGAGGGCGTATTGTTCAGATTTTTTGACACAGTAAATATGAAGCGGCTTGAATTAAGAGGCAGCTGGAGCTGGGTCTCGGAAACCTTAAATTGAAGGAGGTGCAGATATGTTGTCTTAATGAGAGGCCTTGGTGTGTTTTTAAAGTGATTTGTTGTGTGTTGGTAACAGACGGAGTATGAATGGTGGTTGTGTATGAAGGGGTGTGTTTAAGGACAGGGTTGGGTTAAAGACTAAATTAAATCAAAATTGATATTCCTAACTCAAATTCCTGCTCTCATTGTGAATGATTCGTTGGTGCTTGCTATTCTGTATAAGAACAATGTTTGTCTTCATGAACTTAAAACTTGCTTCTCCTCTGAGTTTTCCACTGACGTCATCAACCCCTTTCCTCCAACTACCAGTCAAATAGGCTCTGTTTCTAAAACTACATTTTCTTTCTGTCTGCTGCATACATAGCTGTCTTTAAAGACAGTATTCTTGGTGAAAATAAACCTCCAAATTGACCATTTTTAAGGCAATTCACAGGCAACAAATTTCAACTCATTCAAATGTGATTTCAGAAGAGTTTGCATTAGCATGTTACAAACTTAACAATGGGCTAACAAATACAATTTTATCCGAAATGTTAAAATAGGTGATATATTAATTGGATTTTTTATTAAAACTATTTGATCTGCATTTGGTTTTAAATGAGCAGTAAATGTTATAAAAAGTGATACACAGGCATTTTGGCAACAGAACATATTCGGATGAAATAGTTTTGGAGGGCCAAAATCATTGACTGAAATCACTGACATTTAATTAACGCTTCTCTGATGCCATTTAAACTGTTTTAGCATATATTACGTTCCCACAATGTGGATAATCTACAAAGGGTCAGCAATGTGGACAGATAACCATGTGCCAAAAAAGATGTGAGTTTTCGGTTTTTCCTGAGAAGAAAATAACAAACACAAATAATAATGATTTGAGTCACTAATTGCAAGCCCAAATGTGGTATGTTAGATAATGTAATAATTCAGTTCAGACAGAATTTGGAGTTAGCATGTTGCTAAGCTAATAATGAGGTACTCCAATAACTAAACAGTCTGTTTTAATTAGATTAATTGTAAAACAAAATTCTGTACCTTATAAAGATTTGACTCGTGAAGTTTAAAATTGGCATGTTGCTAAGCTAACAACATTATGTAAGTATAAAAATGCACATATGTTGGGTAAGATTACACGAATAGCAAGCTATATTATCCTATTGAACCAGTATTGTCCAAATGAATCAATTCCTGATGAAATCAAGTCCCACACTTGTTTTTACTGATTAAACATCCTGTTTCACTTAGAAATGTGTCACAAACAGTCGTAAAAAGGGCTGTGAACCCAGTTTCCTGTTGATTTTCAAAGCAGGCCATATGGTAGGTATGGTCTGGGTTGCACATGAGGAGATTCAACTTAATTAAGGGGAATGAGAATCACTTGAGGCCCAGAAGGACATCAAAGAGGCCTTTCTCTCTCTTCTGCTCTGTTTCTCTCTCTAACTCTCCCTCATTCCCTGTTTCTCCACGTTATTCGCCTTCCATCCCCTCAGCCTCTCGTCCCCCCTGTGTTTTCCGTGAACCTAACACGAGCAACACCTGGAATTGCTTTCTCTGTAGTCTAATGCAGCAGTGAAACAGCAGGGCTTGACTTGGCTTGTGCGTCTGTGGCCTCTCTTTTTCTCTGGATATCCCACCTTGTTAAATTAGCCGGTTCAGACAGTTCATCTTCAAAGACATCTCTGCAACCCTCCAGGGAATGCTGATGATGTCTTTTAATGAAGGAGAAGAGGACAGCAGATACAAGAATCATAGAAAAAAAGTCGTTGTGATTCTACAGTATTGCTCTGTTACACAATCTGAGGCATCCATTATTTATATAAAGCATTGACAGTTTAAAGGAAAGTGGTGGATCAGGATTTTAGATCATTCATTTATGAAGAAAAAAATATGAAGCTGTTTTATGTTCCTCCTTGTTTTTTTGCATCAGCCTCGTCTTTGATGATGTGAGCTGTACTTGCACAGGAAGCCCATGTCAGGCACTCATGCCCTGTGGACACAGGAAATGGTTTGATTAAGAGAAGTTGCTGCAGTCAACGACAACCTTGAGGAAGTTTTTTTTATCTTTATTTCCTTCTCTGTCTTTCATCTTTCTGTATTTTCCTACCGTCTTGCCAGTAAAGTAGTGTAAAAAAGGCAGAAACTAGTTTAAAAAGTGCCAAGTTCTTAGAAATTTACAAAGTGTGAAATTTTTATGGTGCATATAATTAGAATATCATCAGAAAGTTGATTTCAGTAATTCCATTCAAAAAGTGAAACTTGTATATTCAGTTCAATTCAATTCAAGTTTATTTGTATAGCGCTTTTTACAATACAAATCATTGCAAAGCAACTTTACAGAAAATTAAGTTTCTACAATATTTAGTAGTAGCGTATAAGTGGTGATCAGTTTATGTGCATATGACAGGAATTTTCTGAAAAATGTATACAAGACGTAGTCAACCAGACGATGAACACTATTAACAGCAATTATAATGTGATTGCATAGTAAGTAGCAATATTTGTTAGTTCTGTTTGTTGATTTAGGGTTAGCATCATCTGGGGTCCTCTGAGGGTCAGCATCATCTCTTCTCAGGTGTTCTGGATCCAGACTGGAGTTTTTGTAAATCGCAAAACAGAGAAATAAATAGAGACATAATTAGCGTAGCTGCTGTTCCAACAAAGTAAAATTTATTAGTTTAACCCAAGCTAAAGAATAATAATGCGCATTTGATCAGATGCAACTACACTCACAATTTAAGAGATACATTTATTCGAATGCTTGGCGAAAGAGATGCGTTTTTAATCTAGATTTAAACAGAGAGAGTGTGTCCGAACCCCGAACATTATCAGGAAGGCTATTCCAGAGATTGGGAGCCAAATGTGAAAAAGCTCTACCTCCTTTAGTGGACTTTGCTATCCTAGGAACTACCAAAAGTCCAGCGTTTTGGTATAAGGTAAAATATTTGGTAAACCTCCTGGTATAAGGCTGTGTTGACCTTGGACCTCAGAAAACACAATGGACCAACCCCAGCAGATGACATGGCACCTCAAACCATCACTGACTGTGGAAACTTTACACTGGACCTCAAGCAATGAGGATTGTGTGCCTCTCCTCTCTTCTTCCCGATTCTGGGACCCTGATTTCCAAAAGAAATGCAAAATTTACTTTCATCAGAGAACATAACTTTGGACCACTCAGCAGCAGTCCAGTCCTTTTTGAAGCGAGATGCTACTGATGCTCTCTGTTGTTCAAGAGTGGCTTGACACAAGGAATGCGACAGCAGAAACCCATGTCTTGCATACGTCTGTGCGTAGTGGTTCTTGAAGCACTGGATCCAGCTGCAGTCCACTCTTTGTGAATCTCCCCCACCTTTTTTAATGCATTTTGTTTCACAATCCTCTCCAGGGTGCGGTTATCCCTATTGCTTGTACACTTTTTTCTACAACATCTTTTCCTTCCCTTCGCCTCTCTATTAATGTGCTCGGACACAGAGATCTGTGAACAGCCAGCCTCTTTTTCAATGAGCTTTTGTGTCTTGTCCTCCTTGTGCAAGGTGTCAATAGTTGTCTTTTGGACAACTGTCAAGTCAGCAGTCTTCCCCATGATTGTGTAGCCTACAGAACTAGACTGAGAGACCATTTAAAGGCCTTTGCAGGTGTTTTGAGTTAATTAGCTGATTAGAGTGTGTGATTAGACCAGGTGTCTTCAATATTGAACCTTTTCACAATATTCAAATTTTCTGAGATACTGAAATTGGGATTTTCCTTAGTTGTCAATTATAATCATCATAATTAAAAGAAATAAACATTTGAAAAATATCAGTCTGTGTGTAATGAATGAATATAATATAAGTATCACTTTTTGAATGGAATTAGTGAAATAAATTAACTTTTTGATAATATTCTAATTATATGTCCAGCATTATATATGTATAATTTGTTTCATGTGGTTTTGAAATGTTTTGAGGAAATGCCATAGAGGGATTTTCTATTTAATAACTAAAAATGTCATGTGGTGTAACCATCAAGTAAAAAAAAAAACATTTTCTTTACTGCTTAAATACATGTGTACACATATTAGTCATTATTTTCAAAAAAAAAGTTTTTCAAAATATTTGTCAAGGTAATTGCATTTTTGGGGAGTCAAACCACATTACGTGAACTAACTTTGCCTTGTAATAAAAAGGTCAAATCTGATGTTTATGAAATGTATTGGCCTTGACGAACATGCATCTTTTGACTTTGTTTTTGCAGTCAAGTGTTTTTTATAAAAAAAAATGATAAAGTAATTGATTAAATTTTAATAAGATGGCTTGTTAAAAAAATCTAAAAATGTCATTAATTGAAGCTTTTTTCCTGCCTAAATTGTGATATTTGGACAGTTGTATCAGACTGACATTTTTTTACTCTATGCAACCCCTCATAAATATAAAAATGTATTCAGAAACATGTTTATCATATATGTATGTGAATATGTGAGACATAAGCATTAAAAGTGTCTGTGTGTTAAAGTCTGGTCTATAGATATGTGAAAAACACTAGGTGTGAGACTCTTTCTGCAGCCAGCACAAGGGTCAGCAAAAGTCTCCGAAAATGAAAATTGCAAAAGGAAGAAAAAAACACACCATTTCCTGACTGTGCACCACAGCCAGATAGTATAACTGCAGCTGAGTCTGCAGATCAGGGCTTGTGAAAGTAATTGAACTGATGTAAATGCGCTTGGTTCGCAAACTGGCCATTGCTCATGCACACGCATGCTTTTACTCTGATTAAGATCTTTGAGGAAGTTGTCAGGACGTTGTAAGAAAGTAGTGACCTGATATTGAAGTTGTATTAAGGCTTAAACAGCATTGTTGTAAAATGCAATTGTATTAAAATTAGTAGTCTAATTTATTTGTGCTGAGAAATTTGGTTTTGTAACAAGTTATCTGGTGTGTAGTTGGTCTAAGAGCTGGTAGATTGTCATATAGCAACCAAACCAACTTCCATTTGATCATACTATATCAAGTAATTCAGGCTGGTTTTTGGACCATTGTGGCTGGTCAGTCAAATAATGACACACTTAGACCAGTTAGAAACCAGGCAGCATGTTCCAAAACACAGCTGGTTTTTCCATCCGTGATGATAAATTTTGACTGGCATAAACACAGAATAGGCCATCATCTAAACAGCCCTTTACAAGAAGGCTAATCACAGCTAAACAACAACACTCTGTTTCAGAAGAGAAATTTGATGTCTTTCTTTCTTATTTGTTTAAGGTTGTCAAGCTCCTCCTAACTTTCCTCAGTGTTTTTCAGCCGTGTTTTTGCTTCGTGGTCTTGGCTCTGGTGTTGATGGCATGGTCACAGCGGGGAGAATGAATTGCTGGCAGACTCATGCTGTGCTCGTACTGGCGGCTGTACGAGTGAGCTGGAATAGCGTAACATGGTGTGAGGCATCTTTTCTCTCAGTCATGTGTGAGCTCTTAAATGAGATGAATAGAAATGAAAAGATTAGTCATTTTGTATCACCACCTTGAGAGAGATTCAGTCACTGAATGTCATCTACTCTTGTTATGCAGTAACAGACGGCTCTTTGCTGTCATATACGGTATCTAATAGGTTGGCATAAGAGGAAATTAATCCTAATGTAAAATTATGAATATGTGACTGAATGAATGAATGAATGAATGAATGAATGAGCAAGTGAATGGATGAATAAGTCAGGAAATGACTGAATAAATGTGTGATTATATGAATGATTGCGTGAGTGAGTAAATGAATGAATGAATTTGTTATTGCATGGATGACTGAGTGCTGGTGTGAATCAAGCAGTGAGTGAAAGAATAAATTGAGTTACTGTATAAGAATGAATAAGTGACTGAATAAATCACTCTTTAAGTGAAAAAATGAATGAATGAATGAATGAGTAATTGAATGAATCAGTCACTGAGTAAAAGAATGTATGAATAAGTAGATGATTGAATGAATTAATGAGTGAAAGAATCAACATGTAAGTAGTTGATTGAATTAATCAGTAGGTGAAAGAATGAAAGAATCAGTAAACGATTAAATGACTCATTCAGTGAGTAAAATAATGAACAAATAAGTAGTTGATTGAATGAATCAGTCAGTGAGTAAAAGAATGAACGAATCAGTAATCCATTGAATGAATCAGTCAGTGAGTAAAAGAATGAACGAATCAGTAATCCATTGAATGAATCGGTCATTGAGTAAAAGAATGAACGAATCAGTAATCCATTGAATGAATCAGTCAGTGAGTAAAAGAAATGAACAAATCAGTAATCCATTGAATGAATCGGTCAGTGAGTAAAAGAATGAACGAATCAGTAATCCATTGAATGAATCGGTCAGTGAGTAAAAGAATGAACGAATCAGTAATCCATTGAATGAATCGGTCAGTGAGTAAAAGAATGAACGAATCAGTAATCCATTGAATGAATCGGTCAGTGAGTAAAAGAATGAAGGAATCAGTAATCCATTGAATGAATCAGTCTGTGAGTTCAATTCAATTCAATTCAAGTTTATTTGTATAGCGCTTTTTACAATACAAATCGTTACAAAGCAACTTTACAGAAAATTATGTTTCTACAATATTTAGTAGTAGCTAGTAGTTTGTGCACGTTTGACAGGATTTTAGAAAAAATAAAAAATAATAATAATAATACAAGACGTAGTCAGCTAGACGATGAACTATCAATATTATTAATTAATAGTTATCATATGATGCAGTCACACATGCAGCAATAATTATTTAGTTCTGTTGTTGATTCAAGGTTAGGATCATCTGGGGTCCTCTGAGGGTCAGCATCATCTCTTCTCAGGTGTTCTGGATCCAGACTGGAGCTTGTGTAAATCCTACATCCCGTGGCAAAACATAGAAACAAAATAGAGACATCATTAGCATAGCTGATGTTCCAACAAAGTAAAATTAGTTTAAAACAAGCTAAAGAATAAAAATGCACATTTGATCAGATGCAACTACACTCACAATTTAAAAGATACATTTTTCATATGCTTGGCGAAAGAGATGTGTTTTTAATCTAGATTTAAACAGAGAGAGTGTGTCTGAACCCCGAACATTATCAGGAAGGCTATTCCAGAGTTTGGGAGCCAAATGTGAGAAAGCTCTACCTCCTTTAGTGGACTTTGCTATCCTAGGAACTACTAAAAGTCCAGCGTTTTGTGACCTTAGGGTGCGTGATGGGTTGTAGCGTGGTAGAAGGCTAGTTAGGTACGCAGGAGCTAGACCATTTAGGGCCTTATAGGTAAGTAATGATAATTTGTAACTGATTCGGAACTTAATAGGTAGCCAGTGCAGAGACTGTAAAATTGGGGTAATATGATCATATTTTCTTGACCTCGTAAGGACTCTAGCTGCTGCATTTTGGACTACCTGTAGCTTGTTTATTGACGAAGCAGGACAACCACCTAGAAGTGCATTACAATAGTCCAGTCTAGAGGTCATGAATGCATGAACTAGCTTTTCTGCATCAGAAACAGATAACATGTTTCGTAGCTTGGCAATGTTTCTAAGATGGACGAATGCAGTTTTTGTAACATTGGAAATATGATTTTCAAAAGACAAATTGCTGTCTAATATAACAGCCAGATTTCTGACTGTAGAAGAAGTAACAGTACATCCGTCTAGTTTCAGATTGTAATCTACAAGATTCTGTGTAGTGTTTTTTGGTCCAATAATTAATATCTCTGTCTTATCCGAATTTAATTGGAGAAAATTATTTGTCATCCAATCTTTTACATTTTTAACACACTCTGTTAGCTTAGATAATTGGGAAGTTTCATCTGGTCTCGTTGAGATATATAGCTGAGTATCATCAGCATAACAGTGGAAGCTAATTCCCTGTTTTCTAATAATATTACCAAGGGGTAACATGTATATTGAAAATAGAAGGGGACCTAGGACGGATCCTTGTGGCACTCCATATTTTACTGATGATAAATGAGATGACACCCCATTTAAGTAAACAAAATGGTAGCGATCGGACAGGTAGGATCTAAACCATCTAAGAGCCTGCCCTTGAATACCTGTATAGTTTTGTAATCGATCTATGAGTATGTCATGATCTATGGTGTCGAACGCAGCACTAAGATCAAGTAAGACTAGAAATGAGATGCAGCCTTGATCTGACGCAAGGAGCAGGTCATTTGTAATTTTAACAAGTGCAGTTTCTGTGCTATGGTGGGGATATAATTAAATCTAGTGTATGATTAAAAACGATGAGTGGGCCCGGTGACATTTTGCTTGACTCCAAAGGAGTTTATTAGGTCAGTAAACGCAAGTCCTAATGTATCATTTGCATTATCAACGTGAATATTAAAATCTCCCATGATTAGCGCCTTATCAACTGTAACTAGAAGGTCTGAGAGGAAATCTGCAAATTCTTTTAGGAATTCTGTATACGGCCCTGGTGGTCTATACACAGTAGCCAGAGCAAGAGATACATTAGATTTCTTTTGCATGTCTGACAGTGTAACATTTAGCAGAAGTATTTCAAAAGAGTTAAACCTGTATCCTGTTTTCTGGGTAACATTGAGAATATCACTATATATTGTTGCAACACCTCCACCACGACCAGTCTGACGGGGCTCATGCTTATAACAGTAGTTTGGTGGAGTAGACTCATTTAGACCAAAATAATCATTTGGTTTTAGCCAGGTTTCAGTCAAGCAGAGTACATCAAAACTATTATCTGTGATCATTTCATTTACAATAACTGCTTTGGGTGTGAGTGATCTAATATTTATGAGCCCAAACTTTAAAAATTGTTTTTGTTCATTTACTTTACATTTTTTCTGGTTTAATTACGATAAGATTTTTTCTAGATCCTGCATTATATTTTGACCTCACTATTCGGGGAACAGACACAATCTTAATAGTTTTTACAGCGCAAGTACTTTTATCATTTAAGCGGGTGGAACAAAACTCATCATAATAATTATCTGAGAATTGTCTTACTAGTCACAAGGAGCGAAGTGTCCTGGAGATGTTGTCAGAGAGCAGCTCCGCTCCGATTCTGCTGGGGTGTAATCCATCAGAGTAAAAGAATGAACAAATAAGTAGTTGATTGAAGGAATCAGTCAATGAGTAAAAGAATGAAGGAATCAGTAATCCATTGAATGAATCAGTCAGTGAGTAAAAGAATGAACAAATAAGTAGTTGATTGAAGGAATCAGTCAATGAGTAAAAGAATGAAGGAATCAGTAATCCATTGAATGAATCGGTCAGTGAGTAAAAGAATGAAGGAATCAGTAATCCATTGAATGAATCAGTCAGTGAGTAAAAGAAATGAACGAATCAGTAATCCATTGAATGAATCGGTCAGTGAGTAAAAGAATGAACGAATCAGTAATCCATTGAATGAATCGGTCAGTGAGTAAAAGAATGAACGAATCAGTAATCCATTGAATGAATCGGTCAGTGAGTAAAAGAATGAACGAATCAGTAATCCATTGAATGAATCGGTCAGTGAGTAAAAGAATGAACGAATCAGTAATCCATTGAATGAATCGTCAGTGAGTAAACGAATGAACGAATCAGTAATCCATTGAATGAATCGGTCAGTGAGTAAAAGAATGAAGGAATCAGTAATCCATTGAATGAATCAGTCAGTGAGTAAAAGAATGAACAAATAAGTAGTTGATTGAAGGAATCAGTCAATGAGTAAAAGAATGAATGAATCAGCAATGGATTGAATGAATCAGTCAGTCAGTGAAAGAATGAACAAAGAAGTTATTTAATTTAATCAGTCAGTAAAAAAATGAATGAATAAAGTTTTTATGCAGGATATTAATTATAAATTTTCAATTAATATAAAAAGTCACATTTGAAAACCCTAAACAAAATTATAAATGGTGTGAAATGTAATATGAAAATAAATGTACTTTGGTTTATTAGATGTGTCTTTTCATATTAGTTTTATATGGTTGTCTTGTAACTGTTGCATCTCTTGCATTTTATTCCCACAAACAGTCATGTACAACCCACACCTGTGACTAATTAAACTGAATAAAAATGTCTCAACTCCTTTTGATTGGGTTTATTGCAGTCACACTTCTTGCAGTGCTGGAAACAGCCACGCAATAACTTGATACGCAGTATCAATGTTCCCTTATTCCCTATGACAATGGTAGTGTTCTTCAAACTGAAGAATGAAACATGAATGCAAGATGTAAAGTCCATGAATACCTATAAAGTCCACTGTGTAAGGCACTTAGTGTGGTATGGAACACCTCTAATAAGTGATAAGTGATCTGATGAATCAGTTAGTGAATAAGTGATTGAAGGAGTAAATTAATAAATGAATGAGTAATTGGGTGAATAAATTGATTTAAAAGTGATTGGATGAATAGGTGAGTTAGCCAAATGATGGATGGATGGAGTGTTTGAATAATTGAGTCAGTCCATATTTGAGTGCCAGTCTCGGATAAATAGACATTCCCCCTTCTCGGTGCTGGTCTGTGGCCAACTCTCCTTGATACAGTCCAGTATTCACCACTAACATAACTAATCCTTTCATTAAATCAAGCCTCCCACTAACCTATAAAGGGCTAATTGTGTGGTGAGTCAGCACACACACACACACACATACATAAGCACTCACACATATTCAGAGAATCCTACATCTCGTTACGCTCTTGTTTTTTCACACTATATCTTTTACCACCACAGTTTTCTAGCTTCTTAACACAGTGTTTCTGTGTTTTCCCTCCAGTCACAGATACACAAGTTTTTGTGACTGCATGCATATGTGCATGTTTGCGTGCATGTGCATCTATGAATGCTCGGCCTCTCGTGTGTTTGCTCAAACTTACAGTGCAGCTGTTCATCCCCAGTCTGAGTTGTCTGGCGTGTTCCCATAAGACTGCTTTTAACACACATCTCTTATATTCACACATCAGTGACAGCACTGTTCTCCTGCACCAGAGCCACCCCAAAATGCTTTGCTTGGCTGCGTAGTTCCTGAATTTAGACCTTTAGGTCACTTTAAAATAAACACAGTGTGTTTGCTAACTAGATAGACTGACTTGAACCCTATGCACTCACATCATCATCATGTAACAGCTCAATTTTGTCTTTTTAATGGTATGATAACACCAAGCTATCAGTATTGATGCATTTTGAAGTCTAGCCGATTTACATATAGGATACCTTCATCTGCCTACAGGTCTGGTTCTACAGAACATAATCAGTTTAATCTCTTTTTTGTATCTTTTTCTAGATAGAGCTGTGAAGATCAGAAGCAACACCCGATGAAACATGCAGAGGACTCTGAATAGATTAAGGAAGTCATACAGACTGCCTCTTTGGACTTTTCAACTACATTGGACTGTTGTATGAAGTTAAAAGAAACTGATGGCAAATGACCAGCTTCCAAAAAAGATTTTATGGACCATAGCCATGGATGTCTAATGGCTAAACCTTCAATGAATGGTTTCCTCTTTTGGGTCATTGGGAGCGCTGTAGAATGGAGGATCCATTCCAGATATTCTCTCAAGGGTCTATCACACTACCTCAAAGAAGAATGAGCAGTTTTCACCAGATGGAGATATGCGCATATTGCTACTGAACTGGTCCAAAGGTTCATTTTTCTGGACAGAGAACTAATAGGACCCTGAAGAAGAGGAAGTGGCCGTAACTTCACCCATGACAAAGTATGTGCATGAAGAGCCAGGCTGAAGCGGATGTAATGAGAATCGACAGTAAAGTTTTGAACAAAACTCGCTTTGTGGTCTACACCTGGGAAATATGAGACTTTAGTCGACAGACAAAACACAAACAGTTCTTCTTCGTTTTAATCAAGTGACTTCTACAAGTGGTTCTGGCATGGGTGGCTGGTGGCTGATCTGTTTGTCTTGTTTTTGATGGTACACAGAGGTGCCCCAACTGTATTGAACTGCGTCATCCTACCCACCTTGTTGTTGAGGTTGTCAGCTGTGATGCTGCGCAGGGGTCTTCTTGCCTGGCTCTCACGTGTGGGTGTTCTGTTAGTGGTGGTGTGCTGTTGCCTTTCCCTCCTTTATGTCATCACATGCAGCCCCCATGCTGATGAGCCCATGGCTGGCCAACCCCTGCCCAGGGCTGGAGGGATGGCTATGCCAGGAGGTCCAAGCAGGCCAGGTGGGGTTGGAGGTGCCCCTATCGGCCCTGCTGGACGGGAAGGGTACCAAGCCCTTCTCCAAGAGCGTGAAGAGCAGCACCGGCAGCATATTGCCAGCTTGAAAAAGCAAATCGCTCAACTCAAAGAGGCTCTCCAGGAACGAAGCGAACAACTTAAAGGCATGCAGGTCTCTGTGGAGAACACGGCTGGGAAGGGGACAGTGGGCGATGTGGCTGACGACCATAGTCACAGCGACCTGCAGGAGTTCCTACGCAGCCAGCTGAGCCGGGCAGAGGTGCACTCTGGGGTAAGACTTCCGAGTGAGTACGCCGTGGTGCCCTTTGAGAGCTTCACCTTACAACGCATCTACCAGCTGGAAATGGGGTTAACCCGTCACCCCGAGGAGAAGCCTATGAGGAAAGACCGCAGGGACGAGCTGGGGGAGGTGGTGGAGAGTGCGCTACATGCCCTCAATGCTCCAAATCAAGGTGGAGACAAAGCGAAAGCCAGCAAAGTCTACACACCTTCAGACTTTATAGAAGGTAAGAGTAACAGTTATGCAGTTAACTAGTATTTGCTTCCACTATGCTAAAAATCAGTGCTTCAAATATACCTTGTTTATGACCATGTAGAAAATACAGTGGCACGTTATTTTAAGGACCAATTCTCACTATTAACTATAAATTACACTAATTGTAAACTATGACAATGAATAAACTTTTGCCTGAAACTCCTATTAATAGCTCCTTATTAATAGTTAGAAAGCTAGTTTAGGGATGGGGTTAGAATTAAAGAGATAGTTCACCCAAAAATTAAAATTCTGTCATTAATCTCTCACCCTCATGTCGCTCCAAACCTGTTAGACCTTTGTTCATCTTCGGAACATAAATTAAGATATTTTTGATGAAATCAAATAGCTTTATGACCCTGCATAGACAGCAAAGTGCTGTCCTGGTTCTCTCGTAAATTGCATCTGAGACTGACCCGGAAGAGAAGAAATCATTAAATAAAGTCATTAATTTTATTTTATATACAGAAAAAGTATTCTTTTAGCTTTGCAAAAAATATGGTTGAACCACTGATGTCAAATGGGCTACTTTAAGGATGTCCTTAATGCCTTTCTGGGCATTGAATGTGGTAGTAGCATTGCTATCTATGGAGGGCCAGAAAGCTCTCGGATTTCATCCAAAATATCTTAATTTGTATTCTGAAGATGAACAAAGGTCTTACAGGTTTGGAATGACATGAGGGTGAGTAATTAATGACAGAATTTTCATTTTTGGGTGAACTAACCCATTAAGGGATCTAGACATGCAGAATGAAGCATTAATGTGTATTATAACTAATAAGCAGCCAATATGCCACTCATATGCATGCTATTAACAAGGCTGTGAGGGACTGAGGGATTGTACTGTTGTTTAACAACATACGGATTGTTCAGCTGATGAAAAGTGTTTTTTTCTGTCTTTGTGAAGACAAAAACTCAATAAAATTGTTTTGAAAATTGTTTATTGTTAAAATTATGTTCTCTAGGACCCTTTATACGGCCATTAAAGTCTATCCATCCGCCTCATTTTCATCCACGTTAAATTCAGTTTTGTGTTTAACCTGACTAAGGTCTATACATAGCCAGTAACTTCAAAATACTGATTCAGTAGAACTATATAGCCACAAGATGCATGTTAGCGTGAATTAAGTGTGACAGCTTGTGAGGTGTAAGTTGTTCCTGTTTGTAAACATTATTTTTGCTATTTCATTTAGTGCTGCTAGTGCAGAGATGACCACTTTACCTCATCTCCATAGGAAAACTCTGCATATCCCTGGACCACCAATAAAGCCCAGAACTTCTATGACATATTTAGAGAAAAGCTCTCAAAATAATCTCTGAAACACCTTTAAAGAGTTGAACAGTGTGATTCTTGTATCCTCAGAACCAAATCAGCAAAACAATAGAGCATCCTGAAGCAGTTTGCTAACACACTAAAGTCAGGATATCCTGTGATGACTCATTTTCATTTTCAGAGTTGTCTCATCACTGCCGTTTCCTCCAGAGATAAAGTGACACATCTCAGTGGTTATAGGCATTAAAGGAAATACATTATTCATGTTGATATGCACATTGTTTAGTCATAAACAACTGTTCTACAAGACTAGGTGCAGTGACTGCAGTGATAGTTAGCTAAGCTGAAAACAGAAGATGAGATTGACATGAACGTAACAAACAACTGCTGAATTTTCATGCTAGATTATGCTGGTTTGTTGCTGGTGTTTACTAGCAAAACAAGCTTCCAAAACACAACATTAACCATAATCCTGGTCTTTTATACGAGAATATATTAGGAGGAGTGCTGCATAATACCTTGAGAGGATAATAGAACCTTGCTTCTGCTTTTAAACAAACAGCTAATTTTATTCTAGCTTCATTTATAGTTTTTGTAAGCACATTAATGTGGATAGTTTTCATAAAAAAGCAACATTTTGAATGAAAAACTGACTACATCTGGATCGGATTCAGAAAGATGATCAAAACATAGATAGAGTAGATCGCTATAGATCCTATACTTCCTGGGTCGACATTTTATTCGCTAATGTTACGCAGCACGCAGTTGATTTATATGCTGTTTAATGTTTGATGATCGTGTTATTTTACATGCTTCTGTTTACACATGAGATCACTTGTTTCTGCTTCTTCTTCGCAGTGTTTTGATTCAAAGATTCAGTACTCTTTCTGAAGTAATACGCCTCCTAACGAATTACGTGTCAATGGTGGAATAAGAGTTAAATAAAAGACTATTTCTTCTCAATTTGATCCTCTTCTCAGCTCTTCTTCGACTGTATACTGAATAGACCCACTCTACTACACATCAGCAATGGAGAGCTTGTGAAAAATTCAAAGAGAGCCAAGGCCACGTCTGTAATAATTTACAACTCGGTGTCCAGACACAATGTCAGTTTACCCAGCCGTCTTGCTAACACTGAATGAGACTGAATAATATGGTCGGACATTCTACAAATATTCAGTCCTGAATCAACACAGGAAGCTTGACCATTACACCCGCAACAGTGCTTCGGCAAACAGGAATGTTTACAGAAAGCGTATCTTTTCTACCCACAAAATAACTCTCCCACCCCGTCCCTCGAGGGATGGATGTATCTCTCTCATTATCCTGTGGCCATTATCTCTGTTGGCTAACTGGATATAATGTTCCTTTACCAAGACTAGTTTTGTGGTGACACAATCCAATTTAGAGAGGAAAAAAGATCACAGTTCATGCCAAAATGTTACCCGTGTACCGTGTTCAGTAGCATATGATTTTGTTGTGCGAAGAACTGTTTCTTCTTAATTACCGTAGCTAGTTTTTCAGTGAGGTGGAGTCGAGCCTGCGGGTTACACTTTGATGT